>NW_026934210.1:0-11115 GCF_032062105.1 Saccostrea cuccullata | reverse complement strand
AAAATGTTACTCCTCCTACAGTTTTGGTCCGATTTCAGTATTACTTGGCACAGAAGTAGACTACACTAAGATACATAATTCTGTGCATCGGTTTTTGATTTCAATGAATGATGTTGCCATGGTTACTAAAAATAGAAATTTCTGTGAAATTCTTCAAAATGCTACTCCTCCTACAGTTTTGGTCCAATTTCAATATAACTTGGCATACAAGTAGACTACACTAAGATACATAATTCTCTGCATTGGTTTTTGATTTGGATGAACGGTGTTGCCATGGTTACTAAAAATAAAAATTTCTTTTAAATTGTTTCAAAATGCTACTCCTCCTACAGGTTTGGTCCAATTTTAATAAATATAACTTGGCACACAAGTAGATTATACTAAGATACATAATTCTGTGCATGGTTTTTTATTTTGATGAGTGGCAAGGATCATTTTTCTGTTTATTGCTGATTTAAAGTCTCAAGTCCAAACAGCTACTTTTCTCTTCCTTTGTTTTAAGTATAAACCAGTAGAGCTACAGTTTCAACAGAGACTTCTGGCTGTCAATTGAAGCGGTCAATTTGGCCGGTTGCCAGTTCTTAGGGAAAACAGTGGGGATGCTCACTCCTTCATGGCACTTGATCCCACCTCTGATGTTTTTAGAGTCAGTGTTTGCTCAGCGTCAGATTTGTATAGTTTACTGGACTTTTGAGCTTGAATACTCTTTGTTATCTCATTATATTTCATGACAAGTTTTACAGTCCAAACTCAAGCACAATAAGTTCTATAGGTGAATGATAACATTTAGATCAGGGAATTTCCACAATTAAGCTACATTGGAGAAATCAGAATACAGTTCATTATAAACATCAGTAAATCAATGGAAAATATACAAAACATGTATATGATCTAGATTTTCATTATAAAAATGCATATAAATTTTCTAGAAGTTCATCATAGTTAGATGGTCCTCAAGCAAATAGTCCTCAAATACTGACCTGATGAAATTGGAATTCCCTTCTTGACTGTTAAATACGAAGCTTTCTAATTGTAATCATTTAAAAAAGAATCATTTCTTTTATTTTTCAGAATGAAAAATCCTTCATTAATGTTTAACTGGTGGCATGGTTTTGGATAAAGAAGAAAACTCACAAGACTGTTTATGTATTAGATTACTTAATAAATGTTTGTATGATTTTTTGCATTTTTTATACCCTTAGGTTAAACATCTCTGTTACTGAGACGTTTGAAACATCTATGAGAAAGGGAGATTTTTATACCAATCTGATGGCAGCTTTTTCAAGCTTCAGTTTGTATCAAACTGATGCGTCAAAATCAACTGACTGCAGGATAACATGGGTGTCTTTCATGTGAGGTGCCTGTTGCCTGTCTCTAACCTTTTAAGAATATCCATTCTCAAGCCAGATATTAAATTTAAATTTTATACGCAACTCTTCCCTTTAACATACACCTAAAACAGATTTTTATGAATATTTAGAAAGGGGAAAGTATTTTATTTATACAGAATTTTATTCACAAATGCAAGTGATTGGAATCAGGCAGCAGGCAAAGCCTATTTTATCCTTGTCCCTCCTTGCCTGCAAAATACTTTTTTTTCAAGTTTGGGTAAATTGATCGTGACTGTTTATTTTCTTTACTTGTCAAAAAAGACTCCCACGTTATATAGTTTGACCGAGTTCATTTGGAACTCCTCTTCCGGAAAAAAAATCCTGAAATAGAGCATTATTATTTATTACCTGGCCCAGTGAACTATGAGATTTTTTATCCACAAGACATCAACTTTTGACCAGCTCAATGATGATTCAATCGGAAATGTTTGACTTTTATGCACCGATCCCAGCTGACAAAGCAGGTAACACAATATTTGTCTTTGTTTGTAAGGCTCAATATTCAATTGTATTTTACATATTTTAGAGAAACTTGGATATAATTTTGTTAGTGGTGATCCAATTTATATCCATGGTTCCCTTTCTAAAGGGGAAATTCAAAAAAAAAAAAAAAAACATTTGTCGGGTTTAAATATTTTAAATATCCCCAACAATAAAAATGAATATTTAAAACCATGCCTATCTATGCTGGATTCCTGAACTTCATAAAAATCTTATTTAAAGATGCATAGCGGGTTCAAGTATCTGTTCTACCAAGTCTCTCATTTTGGCTCCTCAATAAAATTCTAAAAGCAGTAAAATAGAAACTTCAGGATTACTGTACAAAAAATACATGTTTTTGAGAAGTGGTGTAAATCACTTTTCTATTGTCAACTTCCCTTACTTAAGAAACATTATACTCGTATCACCTGCATATAGGGTCTATGTCTCTCAGTTGATTCAATGCGCAATAAAAAATACCATACTCTACGTAAGAACAATTTTTAAAAAGAAGCAAGCTATAGACAAACAAATTGATGAAACAATTATAACAACAGTCTTGTTTAAAATCATTATTTTGCAGGTTCTATGGTCGATCAATGCAATGGCATTGTAGCATATACTTTATAATCATTAAGTCAAATACTGACTGGCGTTTTTCATACTACATGTAAATGATTTCATACTAAACTGAATTTTTCTGTTTTATAAATCCTTATAAGGAACACATGGCGTATGTGACCGGTCGACATTGGGATGCTTACTCCTCAATGGCACCTGATCCCGCCTATGATGTTTTTAAAGGCCCGTGTTCGCTCCTCTTCCGATATGCATGAAAACAGTTCGTTATCTTCAAGTTTCATTTCTTTTGTTAACAACTTTTGGTGCAACTGTCCTTTTCACCAAGTTCTTGGACCCAACCACAATGACCGTTAGATGGTCATTGTACATGTATATTACAAAAATTTACCATGCATGATTTTACGTCATGCTAACCAACACGAGCAAAAAAAATGTTTCGCCTCTGCATAGACTTCAGTCATCAACTGATGAGCCGTTATTCTGCAAGTTAGGCCCGGTTTCTCTTGTCTCCCCATGCGACACGGTGTTATGTGGGATAAAAAGCGCGACCAGCGAATGCCCTATACATGTATTGACAGCTCTCTATACCTCTCTCTCATTGATATGCAGTCGTCATCGCCTTTTCCGATAAAATGGTCTGGCTTAGCCACTGATTTGTTTCCAGGAAGGATTTGCTTGTGTGAAATGTGTTCTCTTCTAAAGATCAAAAGTATGTATATATATTTTTCTTTTTCAAATATATTTTTCTTTGGTAAAATGAATTGTATTCTTTGTTACGACCGTCTCCATTTTTTTTTCCTTTCCTTTGTTAATGCTGCGCATTGTGGTTTAAAATTATAAAATTATACTACTAATATAGGCTTTTAAAAGAAATCAGGGATTTATCAGCTTCTAAAAGAAATTATTTTCATCCCGATAAATATTTAAAATATTGAAGATTTCTAACAAAAAATATTCTCTCCTTTAACTGAAATATGAAAGATACCAGTACATCTACATGTTATCAGAATAATGGATAATATACGCTTAATATACTAGAAGTATTAAAGTTAAAATTTTGTCATTATTTTATCGTCAAAATGCACTAGAATTTTGAGTACACATTTCAAAATTCAATTGAATAATCTTTGTACATGCTATTCACTATGTGACACAATAGATGTTACATAGTTATTAATATAAATGTTCATCGATGTTTTTTTACAATGTACCTTTCCCACTGACACTATTTCAAGAAATTTTTAATTTAAAAATTATAGTTTACTAAAGGGTATTCTTAGACAAAAAGAAAATCAGCTTATGTTATGAGTTTTGGACAAACATAAAACGATAAAAAAAAACTTGTATTTTTAATGAAAAAAAAAATTCACCAAAACATAGTTTAAGCTGGTGTTCCATGTCAATTTGATTCAAAAACTGGAACTCTTAAATTACAGGAAATAAGAAATTTAATTTTCAAGAACTATACATTTGTCCTTAATGTATTTTTTTATTGTATTATGTTAACTTAGTCTTTTTGTTTTGAAATAACAAGCAAAGAGATATCCTTATTGTCTCAAGTTAATTTCTGCAATCAGAGAGATTAAAAAAAAAAAAAACATTTTTAGTCCACAATGCTTATTCTGGACATCGTATAGCGTGCCGAAAAAACCTTTGTTTTTGAATATGATTAATGGTATATAGTATTCAGTACAGTTTTGGTCTTTAATACATAGCATTTTTTTCCGTTTTATGATAAATGCTTTAAAGTATATTGTGTTCCGATTTTAAGAATTTATTTTCTTAGAATAAGTAAAACATGGAAAAAAGTTTTGTGTGTTTAGGGACTCTGTTGTTTGAGAAAATTAGACCAAAAAACACTATTTTCCCCCCTCCTTTATGCATTGTGATGGAACTCCTCTACTTCTTCAAAATATGAAATATTAAAAACATGCGAAAAAATTTACAAATTTTTACATATTTGAAACAAATAGCTTGCAGATCAACTGGTAACGCTCAAAATGGGGATTCCCTTAAATCAATTATTTATTACTTCCTGAAAAATGCATTTTACACAATGTATGCACAGAATTCACCAACTGTGTCATTCAAAAAGATAATAGACATTCACGTTCCGGTATTGTTAATATAGTTGGAATTTCAATGTAAAAAATGAACTTGTGCGTATCAGATTTTAAAACAGAATGCTTATTGATTAGCTTAAACACAGTCATTTTGTTGGAATTCGATTAACATTAATTTAGTAAGACATATAAATATTTGAATAACGGTCTGAAATAGTTACCATTCAATTACAATTCGGAAGTTAGTTTTTTAAGCGGACAGCATGCCAGAAATCCTGACTCTCGCCATTTTGCTGAATAGTGGTCCAGTCCTTTCGTTAAACTTTTTACTCGTGCAAATTCCTGTGCAAATCAAAGTTCACAACTGCAACATATTTCGCTGCAAGAAAGAAAAAAATCCTTTTACGTCAAAATTCGTGTTCCTTTTTTACGTCAAAATTCTTGTTTCATTTTACTTCAAAATCTTTGTTTCTTTTTACGTCAAAATTATTTCTTTTTACGTCACAATTCTTCGCTTGTAAAATGTAATAGATTTACGTTGAATTTTGCTGTCACCATGCATGTGAAGAGCATGTAGAAAGCATTATGCTGATACAGGGCGTTCACGTGTTATTTTGGGGATTTATGTGCCAAATGTCACCAAATCGTCTATTTCCACCTGACTTTGGGATTCACCACTTGACAAATCAGGCACAAATAGGACACTCAATTAACGTTCTCTGGGAATCTAGTATTCGTAAATTCAGATTCCTCCATAAACCAGAATGGGGTTAGATGAGCATATGTTCATGGACCGATCACACATGTTATTATACATGTATTTAGATCTATAACATGCGCATACTTATGCATACACATACTTGTGAGACAGACAGACAGACAGACATGCTACACTGCTCACATCACACACAAACCCCAGCCTGTGATTCTTGACAATGGTTGAGTGTAAATATATGCTTTTTATTAACATGAGTTATTTTCTATACCCTGCATTAAATGTCCATTCTCAACAAAACATTAAATGTCCATTCTCAACAAAACATTGAGGATACCAATCAAAAGTTATGGGTAAGGATTTAAATTTTTGCGGACAAAATTATCAGACAGGCAAACAGACAGACACTTAGGGCAACAATATATCTATTTCCGAATCACAAAATCAGAATTAATAATTAAGTATACCTATAATAACGCCTTCCAGAGTATTTTGGTCATTCTTTAGGGATTTTTATATTGATACAAACTTTGTGGTGAATGGTCATCGCTCAGAATCAGACAGACATACGGATCATGGTTTGTTGCTTGTCCTGTCGTCATTGTTCTGTATAAATACCCAATAGAGACAGGTACAAGCGGGTTAGTGAACGGAAGACGTGTTTTTTATGCCCCGTTATCGAAGATTTGGTAGCATAGTTTTTGGTCTGCCCGTATCTATATTTGTTAATCTGCTTGTCCACAAAAATTTAACCTTGTCCATAACTTTGGAATACTAGTAATTGGTGCAAGTTCCTTCATATATAATATGTGACAAGATCTTATTTTTTGTACCAACATATTTGATCTATTAACCTTGAGCTTGGAGCTTCAATAACTTTTGCGAAAATTTACAAAGATAAATTTCCTTTATTACCCTTTTGACCTCTTGACATTGGAAACTGACATTCTTTTGAAAAATTGTAAATTTATCATTTCTTCTGTGTGTTTTGTGTCTAAACTTTCACATTTCACTTGTATATTCCCTCTGACCAAAATCTTTATTTGGACACTATTTTTTTTTTAATTGTTTAACAAAGAGTTTAATAGCTTGAATTAAAAAAAAAATAACCATATTCTTGAGCTGCATTAATATTCAATGAAGATACATGTACGTATGTTTGACTCATCTGTCTAAATAAACAATTTCACTTTTAAATGAAGATACCCCGGTATTTTGGTGCATTACTTGTTTTTAATATTGAACATGGGCATATTATTTGAACGTTTTCCTCCTATTTTTATATAAACAATTGAATCATTAATTACAAATGATTGATTTTCCATTTGAAAATTTAATATGACATTAAGATCAAATAAAGATACATATTAAGTGACAAGATACACAATTGCATATTTTCCGATATAGAAATCAATTTTGGTATTTCTGCATGACTCAATTTATTTTATAAATGTTTAATTTATGTTTTTAATGAATATATTTGCAATCCAAAACATAAATATACTGTTGCTATAAATTTTCTCACGGAAATATACTAACAATCTTCTTTTATCTAGAAATTATTGAAGCTACGAATTTTTAATTGACATACAGTATCCTTGCACTTTCACAAAACTTTTATTCTTCATACTTAAAAGAAGTAGATATTTTGTTGTGCATTAATGATAAATATTAAAACTGATATTCAGATAATTCCGATGCCCCCTATGGCAACATAGCGGCGAAGGTTAACTTTTCTCAAATCAAATATGTTGGTACCCAAAGTACCGGCAAGGCTTTCTCCCCACACAAAAAGAATTGTGAAATATGAAAGCCCTAGCATCTTCTATTCAAAAGTTATTACCAAGGTTAAAGTTTCTGGCTCAACGTCAAATGGTCAAAGTTGTTGGTTTCTAAAAGAAAGGTTTTGTCACAAGGATGACATATTTAAAGTACGAAAACCCTAGCCCTCATTGTTCAAAAGTTATGGCCAATGTGAAAGTTTTTAAAAAGTAGGTCTTACTCCAGGATCAACGTCAAAGGGTCAAAGCTGTTGGTATCCAATGAAAAGTCGTCGCAAGGATTACAAATGTTAAGTATGAAAGCCCTAGCCCTAACCGTTCAAATGTTATAACAAAGGTTAAACATTTTTAAAAAATAAGGTCAAACTCAAAGGTCGAGGTAAAAGGGTCAAAGTTGTTGGTATCAATGAAAGGTTTTGTCGCAAGGATTACATATGTGAAGTGTGAATGCCCTGGCCCTCAAAAGTTATGACCAAGGTTAAATTTTGTGATATTTATGTAAAACGTGTCAAACTCCAAGGTCAAAAGGTCAAATTTGGTGACATCTAAAAAAAGGTCTTCTCACAAGGAACACACCTGTGAAATATGAAAGCCATAGCCCCATCCAGTCAAATGTTATGGGCGAAGTTAAAGTTGTGGCCGACAAACAGACAACAGACAGACGGATATGGACAGGTCAAAATTATATACCCCTGAATCTTCGATTACGGGTACATAAATTCAATTAAAAAGAGATGATACGGAAAAGCGAGTAGTAACTTTCATAATAAACTTATTAGAAAATTCATGGTTTATGTTTTCTAAAGTTAGTTGTGTTATATTCTAAATTGTGAATTTATCGGGTGGGTTTAAATACAAAATTGTCATGTTCTAAATTTTGCATTTACTCCCACTCATGTAAAATCTGGAAAATGTACATCTTGGTTTGTAGTTCTATTGTAAAACAAATTAATTCCATGTCTTTTCTAATCTGATAAGCGTCATTGCTTGGATAATTAAGATGTTACATTAATAACTACAAACTAGTATATCTATCAATAAAAATTATGATTAAAACATGAGCATAATCGCCTGCTATATTTAATTTCATTTCATTATCGTTTCAGTCGTGTAAATTAGCGTCACTTAATTGTTTCTCTGTTTAATTTTTTTGTCCTTTTGTCACATTTTAAGAGACTCTTGTCAGACATATTTAAATTGAAAGTTATTGCCTGCATCTCACGTCAAAATTCACTAAGACGTCCATGATTTTTATGCACATATTGCCCTCGGGTCTATGTAAATTAGCCACCGTGTAGGATATATGAGAATGTGGTCGAGAGGCGGCAAAGCATTTGAAAAAGGGACAGAACTCAAACCGGACGGGGGTAATACTCCATACTCCAATTATTCGTGAAACATTTTTTTTTCATTTCTATACAGGAGTAGAGCTGATCCACTCACGATGAATTGTGACTTGTGCATTCTTCTCTCCTACATGTTGCGCATGCTCTGTCAATATGATTCAAAGCTTGCCGAACAGTATGGTAAGTCATTATAATTTATTTCAATTATCTTTTTTATTAATTATTATTAAAATATACTTTGCTTTACCCCATGTTTCATAAAAGTTTTAGTGTCTCGTAAAAATACTATTCACTAAGATACTGTAGTTCAAAATACTTCGGCACACTTTATTTTCGCGACGTAGCTATTTGGTATTTAGCGAGACAAAATTTTCGCGAGCTATGGTTTCTGTTGTATATAAACATTAATAATACAAATAAACGCGATAATAAAATTTTCGCAAGCAGACAGGCTCGTGTAATTACGCAAAAATAAAGTTCAGAGTAAATACGGCGCGGATCTAAGAAGTCGGATTTAATTAGAATGTGTTTTACCCATTACTTAATATCTTGCAAAGTCTTAAATACATCCGACACTATATAATACAGGGGAAATTTGACACAAAAAATATTAGAAATATATTCAATAATACAATAAAATCCCAAAAGGCAGTTACAAATTTTTTTCGAATCAAAATATTAAATGTACATTCAAGATTTTGTGGAAACACGTCTGATTTAGAAGAAGAAAGGAAGGGGGTCCATGTGTCGTCTAGAGGACAAGAACTCTTCCCAATTCATGTAGAAACTCTAAATGGCAACAATATCCCAATTACTGACACATCTTCATTTTCGTCTTCATCAGAAAGGGAAAAAAAGAAAATTGTCATCATATCATATCATATCTTTTTTTTAAGCTTAGCCTTTCTGAAAGGAAGTGAAAATCGCTAAAAACAAAATTTACATGTTTTTCATTTTAATTCAACATATATCTCGAAAAAAAATCAAGATGATTTTTATTCTATGTATAGCTTTAATTAAAAACAATCTCTAAACTTGCAGCAAATATGTCAGGAAACATTTCTACATTTTTAAAATTAATATTAAACAAACCCTTTAGATTAATGAAGTATTTTCTTTAAACTATGAAGAATTTTATATTTATTTTCAACATTGAAAAAGAAAATGATCATCAGTAGAGCAATATGTACATCCTCCAAAAACGGTAGTTTCGTAATATGTCTAATTTGTGTAATTTTCTAGTAGCAAACGAGTTTTCAAATTAATTCCAAATAGTGACTTTGCACAAAGGTATTTAAAATGTAAGTCAAGTGCAAAGAATGCAGGAATACGTAAATCACAAAAAGATAATTTTATTGCCGATTATGTATTTATTTTTGCACCCATAATTAAAATTCTGTTAACTGTCATAAAGGATTACGCTTTTATAGAATATTCTATATAATTTGTCAGGTTTAGTGCCAAGGGTCAAAGATGACCATATTTGCTGTCACACCGACCCTCAAAATTTCATAATCTTCCTATAATTAAATGTATATTTATTAATTGTAATAATTCAATGAATGAATTCATGTTTTGAAACACTTTATCTCATTTCCTGATCGTATTGCTACAAACCACAGTCTTTTTTGCACTTTCCAAAGTGCCAGTTAAAAAAAAACTATTTATCAACGGATTAACCATTAGCAAAACTCAGTACCTTGCATCACTAAACAAATGATATTTTAAAAGACAAATAGCAAGATATTATTCAAAGTACATAATTATAGAAACCCTCACCACCCCGACTCAAACAAGCATATTTTTAAGGTAGTCCGATCCTCAGGTTTAAAAAATTAGCAGTTAAGTAATAAAAAATACTCATAAAAGTACCTCTAAATCCACAAAGTGATGTAAATTTGTCCACAGTATTTCTTTAAAGTTTAAGATTAAAGTTAATCATATTATATAGGGAAAATTGCCAAATCTCCAATATTTTTGCAGAAAAGGCGAATTGGAATATCTGCAATGCATTTTCTAATTGCAAATTGATCAACAAATTATATTTTAGGTTTAAAAACGATAGGTCTCCGGGCATTCAGAGAATACTTATTTGGTAATTTTTGTCTTCTATTTCCGTCATATATTCTGTAGTGCATAGTGTAAAAGGCTTTTGATATCATTGCAAGACATCACAAATCCCTTCGTATTTCATATCATGCTAATAAGCATTTGTATCTAAGCCTGGATTCAAGAAAATCTTATTTCTCTACAACTTTATTATTTTTTTCCTTTTTATAGGGTACAAATGTCAACTTTTGTAAGACATTTTCTAAGACTTCCAAAAACATTGAATCTTATGAAGATGAATAAAATGAAAATTGTCGCATGAAAAAATTTCATTTTCAAGCTTCATTTTGATGCATTTCAAATTAAATATTGATTTTTGGAGTTATCCTTCCTGGCTGAGGATTGGATATCCTTAACAACACTTCATTTTCAAAACAACATGTTACAAATTGCAGGATTTATTTTTAGGAACCGGAAACAAAGTACCTGTCACTCTTGATCAAAGACCCCTGGAAACCAAACAGAACACACTCAACGGAAATGTAGAAAAGTTCAAATGGAGCTATGGGGGATCCACGGGTAAAATCTTCGTTTCATTTTCATGATGGTCATTTTTTTCCATCATCAACTTCTCGAGATGTATTTTTCAATTATAAACAAAAATTTTTAATCACAGGCCCGGACCATTGGCCTGAGTATTTTCCCCAG
>NW_026934209.1:0-11414 GCF_032062105.1 Saccostrea cuccullata | reverse complement strand
ATGAGAGTTTGGTCTTGCAATGCAAGTTTGTCATGTTATGATTGCTTTTAATATATAATTTATTTTGTGTCATTTCAAAAAATGCAATAGCTTCATTCCAGCTGGAAAGTGAATAGAAATAAATGAAATGAGAAATTTTTCATGGGTGTTGTTTTGTTGCAAAAAAATTAGTTAATGAATAAGTTAATGAATTTCATCATTGAAAACTTTGCTATCAAGATGTTTGGTCAAGCAATAGATGCAATATAAGACAAATGATGCTCTCTAATATAGAGTAGCCCGGGGGGGGGCTTCAATCGATCCATTAGTAAATTAAATGAATGCATTTCTGGCCATAGGTTGGGGAGGGGGGTATTTTGCGAGTATATAATATACAGCTGGGAAGTGGCTTGTCCCCCTTTAGAAATAAAATTTTTAAGGTTGAGGCCAGTGCAAGCATATACCGGTATTTTTTGTTTCCGATTCTGTGTGGACCCCTCCTTGAAAAAAAAAAAAATTGGATGTACGCAATTTGCGTGGCGCATGCCCCCCCCCCCCTAATTTTTTTTAAAGACGCCAGTTTATAAAATCATATCCCTTCTTAGCTTCCTCATATTCACATTGATCTGTTTTTACCTTTATAATGAAGAATACGCAAATACATGTACGTGTACCGCTAGTTTATCTCATACGTGAGACAGGTCAAATTTCTAGTAAAACATCTGCGCTATGTGATAAACCTTCACTATCTGGTCACTTAGAGAGTTTGTGTTTTTAGAGTTTTAAGTTTACCTATATAAGGTCACTGTCATAACCCGGTCTCCAGACACTTAGGAACGCATCTCTTAATTAAAGATGGCGCGGGTGGCACCTCACTTCCTCTGTTTCCTGTGGCTTGTGGCCGTATTTTGGTCATGGACTGCCCAGGGAGCAGCTGAGGACCCCAATCATGCTCTGATAACCCTGATCCAGTCCCTCCAACTCCAGATCACAGAGTTACAAAGAAAGGTGGACCAAGGCTTCTCTGGATCTTGCAAAGGTACATATATATTGATGCCGATTGTTGAATGGTTTTCTTAAATTCTTTACTTTTGGACGCAATATCTTAAATTGGTGGACACGGCATGTAGCATGTAAAACCATCTAGAAAATCAGGTTGAAATGTCTTCTCTCTCTTTTTTTTTTACCAAAAGCAAAGCCCAGAGACTGTGCTGATGTATTGTCAAGCGGGAAAAACGTGTCCAAGGTCTACAAGATTTACCCTGGGGACGGCCCTGTCACCGAAGTCTACTGCGACATGGACGACGATGGGGGCGGCTGGACAGTAAGATTTTATCGTGTTAAGGATGTTATTTTTTGTGGTTGAATATGATTTCGCGGAGGACTTGAATTCAAGGATGATTTCTCGATACCAGAAAACAATGAAAATTTACCACATTGATTATCAGTTATTTCATATAACAGTTAAAGGTGCATGGACACAGATTTGAAATTAATATTTTCTGTATAATATTACGACATAATATTTTAATAGCATTTCACACAAAAATATATTAAAAATTTTATTTCATCTTAAAGTTCTTCTTAGTATTGATTGATTGATTGATTGAATACATTGTTTTACGTCCCATTCAAGAATTTTTCACTCTGGGGCATTGGACAGTTGGGGTTCTTTATTTGTGTATTTAATGCATTTTATTACAAAAAAATTAACCAGTGTTTCTTTTAAGGAACCTAAAACATTTGTGTCATTATTATCAATGCATCACGTTTTGTAGGTTATCCAGCGGAGATTCAATGGTTCGGAGAACTTTTTCAGGAGTTTCGCTGATTACGCTGCGGGGTTTGGTAACAAGACTGGCGAGTACTGGGAAGGTAATGCACATATAGCCTAGAAAGGAAAAAGCAGAGTATCCTGAAACAAACTGAGGAAAATTTGGTATATAGTTATTATTAGAACAGAAGAGAATTTACCCCTATAGGCTATACTACTAGTATATAGCTTAAACCCCTGCGCTGTACAGTAGCTAGAATTCTAGCGTTTAATTACGCCTTGTGCACATTCTTGTAGGAAATGAGAACATCCACGCCATTACCTCTCAGTGCAAATACGAGCTCAAGATCATTTTGACGGACTATCAGCAACATACCAAAGTGGCCAAGTATTCTTCATTTTCTGTTGGAGACAAGTCAACAAAGTATGCTTTATCCATAGCTGGTTATTCCGGGGATGCAGGTTAGAACTCAAAATGGAAGATAACACAGATCGAGTTTGACGTCTGATTTCTGATCTGATGAAAATTTTATATTTTGATTTTTTTGAGAGAAAAAGAAAAGCTAGCTTACTATCAAATGAGGAAAGATATTGACAAATAAGTTGATCGAATATGGTGTCAGTTAACAGTCTCGTCAACATTTTGCAAAGCCTATACTAGTAGTCGATACAGTGATCTTTTAACAAAATACAATCTAACAATTTGTCGAATATTGACTGACATTTTCAATACAAATCGTTAAACCAATATTTTCACAATGAATTGTCTACCAATTTTCCCGTTTACTCAGTCATGACATTGAGAACACGGCAAGTATGACCGGTCAACAGTCGATCTCATTCATCCATGGCACCTGAACCCAAATCTTATGTTTATAGAGGTTCTTGTTTACCCTGTTCCAAATTTTTATATTGTTTTTAACGGATTTTTTTTTACATTTATATTTAAGGTGACGGGTTGGTCTTTGACCACAATGGCCACGCCTTTTCAACAGCCGACGCTGACTCGGATGGTGCGCAGTCGCTCAACTGCGCACAGAAGCACAAAGGTGGTTGGTGGTACTCAAACTGCTTCAAGTCCAACTTAAATGGAGTATGGGGAAAAGCAGACGAAACAGGAATTGTGTGGGGACCATTCAAAGATTGGCGAATGTATGCCTTGAAAGAGACTACCATGATGGTTAGGCCTGTGGACTGCGATTAATAATGATACCAAAATAAACCAGTCTCCAAATTATTGACTCTCATATTTGAAGTAATGAAGAAAATCATTGGTTCTTTTATATTGAAGTTTTTATTTAATAAAAGAATTCTTATCTGCTAAAAAAATTATGAAGTTTTGAGCTTTTTATTATCTATAACTATATAATTATAGCGATAGATATACTACACGTTCTATACCATATCATACCATACCTTTGACACGCCAAATTCACAAAAAATGAGATAAACATAATTTTACAGTTGATAAACTAGGTTTATTGACTGTAAACTATAGTTTACAAATCGTGAAGTATAGTTAACAATTCGTTAACTATTGTTTTCTATGGGCGGCGGAAAGGGTAAAAAAGACGTTAATGCAAAATTAACAACTAATCTTAAAAACATGCTTTAAAAAAACAAAACAGACTAAATTAAAACAAAATCAACAGACTCGTTTGCAAAACCAAAATCAACAGACTCCGATGCAAAACCTCTGAACAGTTGTTCACCGAATTAAACGTTATATGGCGTGCAAAAACAGACATTACCTGAATTAACTCTAGATGGCGCGCAAGTTTTTGTAAGTCATCATTATATGTGTACTTTCGTAGGAACGTTAATACAGCAAAATTGTCAATCAGGATCCATTTGGCAAACCTCGTATGATAGCATCATGTCGTACTCACAAAATTCAAACATCAAAGGCAGCAAAACTTCTACAAACGGCTGTAATTTATTACAAGAAACCAGTAGTTAGATACTTTTTTTCCCAAGAGATAATTTTCCCTGAATATCTCATTTTCCCTCTAGAAAGAAAAAAACTTGGGGTCAGCCCCCCCCCCTTTCATTATTTTTATTTTTAAATCTGAGGTCACCTTTTTTCTATTTTGGTAGTCTAATATGCCATACTTGGTATCGATAATGTAACCCTTTTGTCTCTTTAAACCGTTTTTAAATACTAGTATATCGTTTTCGACTGATACATATAAACAGAGAAGGCTTGCAACTCTTTTCTCATCACCCGCCTCACTTCTCTTAATAGGAAAAATAGGGAACCAGCCCCCAAGTGCCTGTGCTTTTACTATGCAAATTAACTACGTAACGTCTATCAAAATTATTTTAGAATGAGTAAATTTAGGAAGTATCATGTCGCACAAAGAGATGGTTTCAATATGTTAGACAATAAGTAAAAAAAAATATCAAACCATTGCCAAATAATTACGCAGTTTTCAATAATATAGATATACGCGGATCTAGAGCCCCTCTGGATTTTGCAGACTTTTTAAAGGCATATACTATATCAAGTTTACTTTAAGTGACCTTGGACGTCCCCTAGAAAACGCTGACCCCTCCTCCAATACGCGAATACGTGCTAAGTGGTTATTGGAAGAACTATTGGTTTCTAGTTATGAAGCTTTAACTATCGAATCTAGCTTTCGATCGACAGAGGGAACTCATCAGGGATATGTTAAATAGCTTAAGGTAGATGTGCCAAAGAATTGCAGTCTAATTTATCATTACTGAAATATATATTGAATTTAAATTCTTAGTGTTTGTATTACCCAAATCAGACAATTCTTGCGCGACATTTGAGGAAACTGGAGATATCTGGAAAAAATTGTATACTGAAAAACAAAGGAAAAGGTCAAATCTGAGCCAAAGGATGTAGTTGTAAGTTACATTTTTATTTCAAAAACCGTTCATCTTCAAATATTCTTATACATCTAAATGAGTGTCCATCTTGTACATCTAAATGAGTGTCATGTTTAGTTTTTACAAGAGATTAATTCAAAGATTTCTTTTATAGGAAACCTGCAAGAAAGACATGGAAATATATGTGACGGATGTGGCAACGCACTTTGAAAAAATTACGCACTTTGAAAAAATTTTTCAAAGTGCGTTAAAATTGGGACAAAATCAACGCACTTTGAAAAAATTTTTCAATGTGCGTTAAATTTGGGACCAACTCAACGCACTTTGAAAAAATTTTTCAAAGTGCGTTAAGAGTCTACATCAATATATTTTACCATGGAGACACTTAACGCACTTTGAAAAAAAAATTAAATCATATTTTAGTAAAGATTTTATTTGTTATTTATCTTTCAAAAAACTTATGAATTGATTAACTCCCATCGAAAAAAGGAGAAGACGGGTATAAGATATAAGATCCCTCAGTCCAAATCTTTATCTTTTGAATACATAAGTGTCGGTAACAAACGGGGGAGGGGAGCAATAAACCCAAAAAGGGTAAGCTGCATTTTCAATGCTTATACGATGTATATATATTTTTCAAGAATAAGTGGGGGGCTAAGCCCCTCCTCCCCTGGCCCATTGCCCCGTCTCGATGTCTATGCTATACTCAAAACATTTATATAATTATGTATTTAGGCCAAAATAAAAAATACCTTTGTTTCCCCTAACGCGACCGACCCAATTAAATCGCGCCGACTGAAAAGATTTTTAAAAAAATATGATTCAAATATTTTTTTTTATTGCTAACCAGGTTTCATAAAATATAATTTCCTCAAAATCAGTTTTTATTAGAACGGCCGACATTGTTCTACTGTGATTTTCAAGCATTTGTTGGAAACAAAATGACGTCCAGATGTGATTACAGGGCATTAGCTCTTCATAAAACAATGGCGACGTCTCAATCTTATGCTTTTAGCTAATTGGAATTCCTCACTCTTGAAACAATTCGATAACAAAATTTACCATGACTAATTAAGAGTATTTCGGAGGCGTCTTGGCATCTCCATGTGAGTGAATAAATTTTCGAAAGGGACGTTAAACATCAAACAAACAAACCTGTCTTTGAATTTAAGGTACGTAATACATAGTAAGGCCCGCCTCATGAGTAGATGAGGGGCTCACCTAGTGAACACATCATTCAATTTCACTGCATTTTATTTAATTTGAGTTTTGATCTAATAACCAGTTCATCTATGTTCCTATGTTTACTATATGCCATTATGGAACCATAGGAGTTGTTGTAAATATGTCTGCATATTCATCCTGATAAATATAATTCAGATGTTCTTTCTTCATGCCTTTATTTAGTGGTTAAACTTCGTGACTATGACATTGTATAAAGTATTTTTATCATTTGTAGATTCAGTTTGGTTCAATTAAATGTTGTTAACATACTCTTTCCAAATAGTTTTGAAATCATGATTCAGCTTCCATGAGACGTCCAGTGTATTTTTCTTTAATTAGGCTCTTTGGTTGTTTCTTTGCTTTTAATCCCTTCGAGATTTGTTAGGACGACATTTAAACATTTCCCCATTGCTCCAAATTTAGACGTACTCAGCACTGTAGGCATGCTTTTAAACGGCATATGTACAATACTTAGCATTTTGTTCACAAATCGCTTTCTTTTGTACTTTTCTTATTTATAAAGGTAATTTTCCATTAAATTTTAGAATGTATTTTCAAAGCTGCTGTCAAATAATAAAATTGTTTACCTACCTACCGACCCAACTTGAGAATTTAGGGTCCGGTTAGGGGAAACAAAGATATTTTTAATTCCGGCCTTACCTAACTGGTATGACGTTGAAAACTTTCAATATTAAATGAGTTTATTACAACAGGTGAAAACTAGAAATATTGAAGTACAGTAAAACGTATGAGAGAGAAAGAATTTTCATTGTTTTGAACAATCAAATTGCCCCCTTTCTAGTATGATAAATGCTAAGTTGCTTTAAGCTGTCCACTGTTAGTGTCCCCTTTACATCTTTACATATACTTATCAAAGACTAGAATTTGAAGAAAAAAAACAATCGTCACTCTTTTTTTCAAGACCCTTTTCCCTTTTATTCTATCAAAACCTCAAATATTTAAAACGTCAACTTCTCAGGTCCTGAAGTAACTTCATCATATAAAAGTCATCTATCCAGGATCTGTTATTTATCACACCGATTATTTCAATCTACAATTTTTTCAAAGTGCGTCAATATGGTCGATATCAACGCACTTTGAAAAAAATTAATTTTTTCAAAGTGCGTTATAGCTTGGTCCCAAATTTAACGCACTTCGAAAATTTTTTTCAAAGTGCGTAATTTTTCAAAGTGCGTTGTAACAGATGGAGAACCATTTATACCGAGAGAAATTGTTCCTCTTCAATATAGACACTTTTCAAAATTTTCTTCAGGTAGAAATTAATCAGCCCTTTTAAAAAAACATTCAATATTCATGCAAAGATTACCCTGAATTGGAGGATCCAAAATTATTTGCATATTATTCTTATTTCTATGCATTGTTTTGAAGTACACATGTATATTCAAATTTATCAGGTATCTAATAGGATTATCAGTATTGGAGAAGCATGTCGAAATGAAATTAATAATTATACCCCCCGCTTGAAAAGTGGGAGGGTATATAGTAATCGGTATTTCGATCCGTCCGTCCGTCTGTTACGCTTTGGGGTACCCATCTCTTATCCGCAACTCCTCCCATACCACTGAAGGAAATTTAATGAAACTTTCACAGAATCTTCAATACATATTGCCATTGTGCACCTCCTATTTTACTTTTTGATCTGACATATATTTTGGATTTTTCAGAGCAAAACATGGACACTGCCATTATATTCATATGGGAGGCGGGGGGGGGGGGTATCATTTAGTGAGCTCATTGCTCACAGTACCTCTAGTTCTCTTTTAGTGAGACTGCCCCTTTCAATGTTGTAACAGAAGCTGAGGATAACAACTACACAGCAAGTGAAGAAACTGTACATAAGCAGTAGATTTACTAGCTATACTCCCCGCTTGAAAAGTGGGAGGATATATAGTAATCGGGATTTCCGTCCGTCCGTCCGTCCGTCTGTCCGTCTGTTACGCTTTATCTCTTATCCGCAACTCCTCTTATACTACTGAGTGAAATTTAATGAAACTTTCACAGAATCTTTATTACATATTGCCATTGTGCACCTCCTATTTTACTTTTTTATTCGACACGTATTTTAGGTTTCCCATAGCAAAACATGGACATTGCCATTATATGTTTACCTATGACGTCATATATAGAAGCTTCTGGATAACATTTGATGGGACGAGTTATTCCTCTTTACACATTACCGTAAAACAATATATAGCAACACATGGACATTATGGGTGGCGGGGGGTATCATTTAGTGAGCTCATTGCTCACAGTACCTCTAGTATTTAACTTGCAATGTATAGTAGTTTCTTTCAATACAATGTCATTATACCCCCCGCTTGAAAAGCGGGAGGGTATATAGTAATCGGTATTTCCGTCCGTCTGTACGTCTGTCCGTCCGTCCGTCCGTCTGTCCGTCCGTCCTTCCGTCTGTCCGTCCGTCCGTCTGTTACGCTTTTGGGTACCCATCTCTTATCCGCAACTCCTCTCATACCACTGAAGGAAATTTAATGAAACTTTCACAGAATCTTTATTACATATTGCCATTGTGCACCTCCTATTTTACTTTTTGATCTGACATATATTTTGGATTTTCCAGAGCAAAACATGGATACTGCCAATATATTCATATGGGAGGCGGGGGGTATCATTTAGTGAGCTCATTGCTCACAGTAACTCTAGTTTTTGTTGAACTTTAGAATATAGAATACATCAAGATGTTGGTGATATTAATTTTCCTTTTTTTTTTTTCTGTAAGTACTTTAAAAAATTTTTTAAAAAAAAAACGGCAAAAAGTCTTTGTTGTTCAATATCCTGGGTTACAAACTTGATCTTGATCTTTCATATTGATTAAAATTGAATTCCAATGCAGAACATTGTAGCTTTTAGTTGTCTACGTAACCAAAATAAAAATAATTCAACTAAATGATCTAAAATTCAACTTTTCTTTATTTTCCAGAATTAATTTTATTTTATAAATCTATACCTTAAATGCAAAATTTGCATAAAAATAAACTATATTCAACAGCTGGTATTTTTTTTCGTATATTTTCAAAAATAAAAACCAACATACTATGCACATCTCTGACACACATGTATCTACAATTAATCTGGGAAAAACTTCTTCACTTGAAAACTGTTGGAATTATGTAGCCCTTTTTGAGTGTTCTTCTTACAAAAAAGATTTGCATAAATTCTGCTTTATATATGAATATAACAGCAGGTCGGTTAATTAGTGCCTATCGGAATCCAATCATAGATATTTTTTTTTTTTTTTTTCTGTAAGTACTTTAAAAAATTTTTAAAAAAAAAAACGGCAAAAAGTCTTTGTTGTTCAATATCCTGGGTTACAAACTTGATCTTGATCTTTCATATTGATTAAAATTGAATTCCAATGCAGAACATTGTAGCTTTTAGTTGTCTACGTAACCAAAATAAAAATAATTCAACTAAATGATCTAAAATTCAACTTTTCTTTATTTTCCAGAATTAATTTTATTTTTCATATGCAAATAGGAAAACATTTAAGGCCAGACTTCGAACATTCTTTGGGTTTAAGTGAAAAGTTCATTAAATATATAGATAGTCTTTGAAAGACATTTTTCTGTGATATATCAACTGGAAGTACCAAAATATATTTTATTCTGTATGATTTTTGCAGCGAAATAATAAGATATTTAAAGCACAATTTTTCCTTTCGTTTAATAAAATAAATACAAGTGAATTAGATACATATAATCATTGTGTGGTTTCTTGAAATTAATATAGAATGATGCAATTTCCTGAATTACCATCATCTTTTAATGTTACATATCTATAATTGTGAAACGTAACTTGACAGAAATACTTTGCAAGAAAAAAAAAAGCTTTAAGTTTTTAAGTTATCAAGATTTAAAAAAAAAAATAGAAGAGGGTTAAATTTTGGTCTGTTATATTGTTTGTTTGCCATCTTAATCATAAGGCCCAAAAAGTATATAAATTTAAAAGGAATAATAAATTGCCACAGAAATGTATAACTTCAATAAACTAAGATCATTTGAGCAAAATCAAACAAAGTGGAAGTATAAACTCAAATGGTTTGAAATGACCTAGAACAACTTGCAGGTCTTTTACAATTTTAAAGCTCATCACTCTATAAAACATGATCTGAAAAAGTAAAATCCTTGTCTGACTCATAATTTAGTACATGTAATGGAGAAATAGGACCTTCGCCATCTGCATAAGAAACTGAACCGAGTCGTATTGACACGTCAAGATTGAAAAAAGTAAAAATTAATCTTGAATCTTGTAAATAATATAAAATTTGGACAAGCGGATCTGAAAACACCAGAGGTGGGATCGTCAGACGTCCTGGGGGAGTAAAACATCCCCTGAATTACTCCAGCAGTGAGCCTTCTGTTTTGATCAGGTAAACGATGTAAGCTATATTCAAAATCAGTACATGTATAAAATACTGGCCTTAAAATTGGTATGGAACAGGGTTGTATTTACAAAGTCATAGAATTTAATAAATGTTAATTTGAATGAGATTACAGAAAGCATCGCAACATCAACTTATTTGTCAGCAAGTTTGCCATGGATTAAATTGATCGTATTTAGAACATACCTGTGTGTACCGAATTAGACACAAACGACATATTCTGGTGAAAGTAAAACCTTTTTTCTACAAAAAGGGAGACGCCTGGACTGAAAAAGTTGAAAATATAATTGGTATTTTCTCACAAATTAATAAAATCCAGATACCATGCATATTTCTTATATAAATACAAGTTGTTCTGCAATAAAAAACAATCCTATCCTGAAAATTATACGGGAATAATCCAGAAAAATGATAGATCTATACCTTAAATGCAAAATTTGCATAAAAATAAACTATATTCAACAGCTGGTATTTTTTTTCGTATATTTTCAAAAATAAAAACCAACATACTATGCACATCTCTGACACACATGTATCTACAATTAATCTGGGAAAAACTTCTTCACTTGAAAACTGTTGGAATTATGTAGCCCTTTTTGAGTGTTCTTCTTACAAAAAAGATTTGCATAAATTCTGCTTTATATATGAATATAACAGCAGGTCGGTTAATTAGTGCCTATCGGAATCCAATCATAGATATACATGTACTTGTTCTTAGGGATAAGAATGATTTTTGTTGGTGATCGAGCACAGGATAAGGATGAGATTTATTTTTACTGAAGAAGCAGTTGTCTTTGAAGTCAAATGTTAAATTCTGAAGTTATTTGTCAACGTTTTGTACAACTGGTTTCACGCTCGTTGGGCAAGTCTTTAATGAACACACTTGTTAAAATATTTTTTTGTTTTCAAATGCAATCAAGCATGTATTTAAAGGAACAATGAATAATAAGAAAAAAAGATCATTTAAATAAGTTAATTACGAGTACATTAGCTTCCTTTTGTAAATGAATGTACGTAACGCTAAATCTAGAGTTGTTCTGAAAAGAAATTTACTTCTTTGATTGATTACCACATTACAGAACAGAGATGCTGTCACCAGATGATGCAGAGAAATGTTTACCAATAAGCTACACAGATTAAAAGGGATCTTGATTACTTCAT
>NW_026934208.1:0-111285 GCF_032062105.1 Saccostrea cuccullata | reverse complement strand
TTAAAAATCCCATTCCAGTGCATAAATCCTAAGAAAGCACAGAAGAAGGGGAACAAATACAAGAATTCAGGGACAGTGAGTTTTGAGATTCAGTTAGAATCGCCTCAAAATTAATGTTAATTTGTATGAGTTAACCTATTCAGAAATATCTGGCATTGATTTTATAGTTTCATTTTCTCCAAATGTGGAACAAAAATAAGAGGCAGTTAGCTAACCTAATTTTTATTTAGAGAGAATGGTCATATGCATTAAATATAAATTCTAAAATTATTGTGTATATTTCTTGCAGGTGGAGTTGATGAGTTGTAGGATAGAGAAAGTCTATTCTTTCTTGGATTATGTGAGAGGAGGGTAATTATAGTTAATTAATATTGTAATTAATTAAAACAGATTAGTACATTCTCAATATTAAAAGTAATCTTTTAGCTCTAGGCGAATTATCTGCTATGATATGACTTTGACTTGCAAGTTGGCAATAGCTTTATTTATATGTATTGGACTAGTTTGCATAAATGTTTTAAGAACAACAAAATGAAAGAATCTATTTGTGTTGCAGGACCCAGCTACACTGTACATTTGCTGTAGATTTTACTGCCTCTAACGGAGATCCCAAATCCCCGTCTTCCCTTCACTACATGAATCCCTATAGACCTAATCCCTACGCCAACGCTCTCCGAGCTGTCGGAACTATCATACAGGACTACGACACGTAAGTGGACATTATTTAGATTATAAAAATTTCCTTATTAACTAAATCTGGTTGTGAATCAGATTTACACATTTTTAAAAAAAATATGTACATTAATTGATAAAGAAAACAGTTTACTTTAAGGAGTTTTGTGGTATTTTTAAAAAAAGGTTGAAAACTGTTGAATTTAATAACAGTTGTCTGGATAAAAATGAAATATCTTAGATGATGGTTCAGTTTTGATACTATTAAGTAGAGATGAAGATATAATTTTTTTACTTTCTTTTTCAGAGACAAGTTATTTCCTGCTCTGGGATTTGGTGCTAGACTTCCTCCTGATGGAGTTGTTTCCCACGAATTTGCTCTGGTAGGACACACGCATGTTTAGTCAACATTTAAAACAAAATGACTTTTTTACTGACTGACTCAAGTGTCCTTACGTGTATATGCCCTTATCAAAATACACTTGAAAGTACATGCATATATGTTTTTGATTGTAGAATGGGAATCCAAACAACCCATACTGTCAGGGAATTGATGGAGTTTTAGATGCTTACAATAAAGCCATTCAGTCTGTACAACTGTACGGTCCCACTAACTTTGCTCCTTGTATCAACCACGTGGCTAAGTATGTCCAACCAAAAATCAACTTCTTGTTTTTTTGTATCAAACACAGACATTGTTGATTGAAGTGTTTAAATTTTGTTTTGAGGATATCTTATTAAGATATTAAAAATAGAAATAAATGTATAAAATTGACACATGTAAGGCCATGACTTATCAATTTCATTCTATTAATAATAATATATAAAATCTTCAAAGATTACAAGTTACATGTATATTCACCATAACTTGTGTCAGTTAAATTACAATAATCATTGTAAATTTATACATTTTGTTTACCAATTAAAGTGTTGTAAAAACTGTGAATTACACAATTTATCCTGCTAGTAAAGTAATGCCTCTATTTAAATTAATGCATGATATGTCATCATGGCTACTTTTAGATTACTAAACAATGATTTTGTCAAAAAAATGAGGTAGACCGTTTAGGATACAACTATTATAAACTTTTGACATGCATGGCAAACAACCTAAAGATACATGTACATAGAAGTTATCTTTTAATGTATGCAGTATTAACTATCTACTCTGTTATGACAGATATTAATAATGATTGTAGTCAAAATGCTATCTACCTCATCCTATGGCTCTGTCTTGCAGATGTATATCTATATATATATATATATATATATATATGTATAAATGTTTACTCACTTCCTTCATCAATATTCATGAACAGACAAAATTCTTCATTTCAGATCTTGCTCAATTATTTTATAATTACAACGACCTATTTCACTAAACTTTATGGAAAGTTTTTTTAAAAAAAAATTTTGTTACATTTCATGTTTCTCAAATCATTTTGTTTCATTCAAAAATTAGCATTATTACCTGTATAGCATGTATTTCTTTAAACTCAGTAAAATGAGGGACTGCATGGATAAAACAAAACCACGGATTATTTTTAGATTTGCTGCACAGAAGCGGGACGGGAATGATTACTTCATCCTCCTTATAATCACGGACGGAATCATCACAGACATGCCACAGACGTGCGAGGCTATTGTTAATGTAGGTGTACTTACTCAGTTTAAAATGCAGGAATTAGCTGTTTTAAGTATGATTTTTCAAAGGGAATAATGCCCCCCCCCCCCCCCCCCCCCCCCACCCCAAAACCTACTTTTCCCTGCTTGTCAACTTTTTCATAAGTAAAAAAAATTTTTCTCTGGGCACTTTCAAAAACGATGCTATGTATATACCTGTTCTATACAAAGGGAATAATGCAAAGCCTACTTGCACATTGGGCACCATGATTATATACCTTGTACATCTTCAAAAGATATTTGCATGAAGATATATTTGCATAAATAAAGATATATTTGCATAAAAAAACATATATTTGCATAAATAAACATACATGGTAAAACTTGTTTAGTACGAACACGGATATTGCGAATTCACGGATATAGCGAAGTCATTATGGATCCCCTGCTATATGAATTTAATGAATTTCTTATAGGGATATAACGAATTACAGATATAGCGAAGTAATTTCAAAGGTCCCAGTGACTTCGTTATAACCAAGCTTTGCTGTATTGCATAAATAAGATATATTTGCATAAATTCAGACATATTTGCATAAATGTATATATTTATGTAAATTGTAGGCTGCCTCTCTTCCTCTGTCTATCATCATTGTTGGTGTTGGTGATGCAGACTTTGAAGGTAAGGTTCTTATATTTTACATTATTTGAGTGTTTCTCATTTTCCCTTGGGTAATTCAAACAATTGTATTTGAAATAAATATTTATATTGTGAATTATTTTTATTTATTTAGTGAAATTACTGTAAATATTACATTTAGTGTGTACAATATTTGGCGGAAAATGAATTTTGAACAAGTTAGCGAAGATCTGACTTCTCTGACATTTCTCAATGTTCTAATTTATGTCTGTACGAGGGTTGTTAGAAAAGTTCGTGGACACATTGAATAACGGAAAATCTATTGTGTTCTGTGAAGTATGACCTATGTCTGAATAAATTCCTATATTTTGTTTATAAGTATGTAAAAAATCAGGTCCATTTACTTAAATCTTGAAAACTTACAACGATTTTTACTATGAGGACATGGGATTCACGGAGCAATCACTTGACGTTTGGAGACGTGACAACCAGATTTTTTTTCCGTTAAGCTTTGTCCAGTTCTATAAATCTTTCATTTCTTCAAATTTTTCTCATCTTATTTCCACTTTAAAATTAAATATCTGTATCAAGACATGTTACTATTCTACTATAATGTCTTTTGTACTGATTCGGATTGTTCTGATTCAGATATCATTGAGATCTTTTAAAAAAAGTCTATGCAGTTAATCGATCAGGAATGGAAACTATGCAAAAATATAGGCACAACGTCCGTGCGATAAGGGTTATTGAAGTATCGATGGAGTTTTTCATTAACAATGTTAATCCTTCCATTCTTATAAAGCTACAACCGTTTGAAAACTTTGTCCTTTGTATGTGTAGAAAATTCCCGGCAGAATCTTGCACATTTTAATCTCATTTTAGACATTTTCCCGCCTGCACACATAATTTGTACGTAGTGCAATGCTCCATGACGCTTGATGACGTTCCGAATTTTGGCTGTGTTTTTACGCGTTGATTATTTATAAATGCTATAAAACTTTCATATACCCTCCAATTTTATTCAAAATTTCTCCCAGTGACGTTTCATGAATCCTTTAGCGACAGGTAAAATATCATAAATCTCTTTTCGCTACAATTGTGGAATTTTTAATTTTAGTAAAGAGTCTATGAGATGTAAACGTGCCAAAATGTAGCATGCTCCGTGAAGCAAGTTTTATCAAAATAAAAAAGCTGTATATTTTTCATTGATCACCGAAGAGCACCAAATTTTTGTATATTTATTGGAAAATAGGTTAAGATTTTATCCGGAAAGTTTGACGGGTTTCATGGAAATAGCGCGCTCACAATAGAATTTGTCCGCGAACTTTTCTAACACCCCTCGTAAGTGCAAATCATTTAGGGTTGTACTTGAATTATATTGGAAGTTTCTCTCTGCCAAAAGCACTAAATAGAATACACAGCCAAATGTAATACATTTACAGTAAGTGATTATAATTTCGTTTAGCTATGGATATCTTGGATGGAGATGATGTGAGATTGTCTTCACGTGGTCGCTACGCAGAAAGAGACATTGTACAGGTATTGTTCTGTCTGTGTTTCTTTGATTTTTGGGTGTTTTTTTTTTTCTGAAAGATTCAATTTTGATCAAAGAACAATTTAATTTTTTGCTTGTAACTAATTAATACTTTTAAGAGTGAAAATTTGCTGGAAAATATTTATAATTGTTAAAAAAATATAAAAACTTTAAATATCATTTCCCATTTGCATTTTTTTTCACCAATTAATGGCAAGTAGCCATTTGATGTGGAAAAAACTAATTGCTTAAAGAGTTAAAATTTTCTGGAAAATATTTAATTGTTAATACAATAAAAATTTGTAAAAATCATTTCCCTTTTGCATTTTTTTAATTGATTGTAGTTCTTAAGTGAAAAAAAAATTAGTAAAAGTAATTGTACTTGTATAATGAAAACTTAATGGTATAATATAAACAAAACTGATCATTTCCAGTTTGTTCCAATGAGAGATTTCCAGGGACGGGCGGGAGAAAATCCAGCTACAGTCCAAGCCATGTTAGCAAAGGAAGTCTTGGAGGAAATTCCGGACCAGTTTCTGTCGTACATGAAATCTCGGAACATTAAACCCAAACCTCCTCTCCAAAGACAACTCACCATTTCATCTGTGTCTTCCTTGCCTATTACAGAGCAGTGATCTGCATAAAAAACTGAGTGAAAAAACTATACATAACTGTATAAATATGGACATATGTTTTTATGTTTTGTAAAGTAGATTAGCATTAATAGTTAGTGAATTTTGACAAACTAAAAATACAGTAGGGCTTGTTTATCTTGAATATCTTGAACACTGAAACCTTGAATATCAGGGACATGTTGAAGTGATTTGGCAGTCCCACCCATATTTTCTGTACATTTTTTACCTTGCTATCAGGAATTCTTTGCTTTCTCTCAGTTTAATCTTGGTGCAGTTGAGTTTGAGATAAAGAAGTTTGACTGTATATGTGTAAAATGGATGCATTTCCATAATTATATAATCAAGTTTAAGTATTAACTGAATATATGTAATTAAATATTTGTACCTCTTTAATTACCTCCGATTTTCAATATAAATGTTATCATGTACTGTATTTACAGTTTACATTCTATTGTTAAATAATATCTTTTTTGTGTCATTCCTTTGTTCAGAAATTTTTTTTTGTATTTTATCCCTTTTATCTTACATAGCCTACATCCATCTCCTTGTTCCACCTGTTCTATGGGTCAAGTATAACATATAGTTAATGTAGAAATTCATTTGGCGAAATATTATAATAAGTTATTTTTTTGCATGAATTGGGTTTTCATATTTGTTTGATTTCTCTGTATGTAATTTATAATACAGCAATAAGAATATTCAGGAATCACGAATATATCTCTTCACATTTTATGTAATCTATATTAATAACGAACAAAGCAATATATATTTTCACTGACTATGAATAAAAAAACTGTCTATTTACATTCCATTTATGTGGATTGCTAAATGTTTCTTTTTGTTTATGTCTAACACATGAAAGAAAAAGGACATAATCAAGTAGATATTTGTAAAATATTATTATTTATCATGTACAGAAGTATGTTGCATTGTTAAATGTAGGTTATTGTTATTATTTAATATATACCCTGTAGTGCATAGCTAATTACTGGTGCTTAGCCTTATGACTTTGTACATTTAATTATTTAGCAAAATTGGTATGAAGTGCTTTTTGTATACCTACATGTATTTTTCTCCATGTCATTGATATTATATGATCTAATTTTTGACTTTGTTTATCACATATACAATAACACATTTTAAATTGAACTCTTTTCATATAAAATATATAGATATTTTCTAATAAAATGACTAAATTTTAAAATTTTTAAAAAATTTGTTATTTGTTTAAGATTTATTGAACCAAAATCTTTGTGACTACATGTATAGTATTTGAGTTTGTGCAAGTTTAATATTTATTTTTGTGAAATGCAGCATACTGGATATACAATTACAATGTATATAATTACAATAATCATTTATGACTGGAACTAAGAACCAGTAAGAAACTTATGTTGTGAACTAATATTGCATAATCTTTTATTTTTTATATTAATTTTAAAAGTTTTATATGAGAGGGCAAAAAAAAGTGAATATAAGTATCTGTTTGCATTACAGATCCATACAACATATCATTTTTTGTTTGTTCTTTTTTAAGCCATTAATTTTTGTTTCTTTTTTTAACTACCGTAAATCTGGAATTTTTACGTAGATTTTATTTTGCGAATCTGGGTCACACCATTAATTTTTACGTTTCAAAATTTTGCATAATTATTTGTTTACATTTTCTTATTGTTGAATCAAAAAAAAGTTCTATTTTTGCGAATAAAAAGTGATTTGCTAAAAATTTGTCTATAGCAAAAATTTCCAGATGTACGGTATTCATTTGTACATTTGAAAAGTTATTACACCCTAGTGATGAAATTTAAATATATTACCTAAAGAAATTTCACATGAATGATGAGCAAATTTACATTGATTTCATATTTAACATAATACATGAAAGAAATGGAAGGACCTATCAATGTAAACAAGATATTTGTAACTCCATATTATTTTCATGTAATTCATACATGTATTGTTTACTTTTTATTGTTAAATGTTAAATGTAGGTTATTGTTATTATTTCTAATATATACCCTTAGTGCACATTGAACATAAAGATAATTACATTAATAAAACAGAAATGTGGTAAGCCTTATGTCACTTTTTAAAATTATAGTCATTTAATTATTTAGCAAAATTGGTTAAATTTGGAAGCAAATGTGTTTGTAAAAACTACATGTATTTTCTCTCCTTGTCTTTTGCATCATTATCCATTTTGTGATCTAATCTTTGGACTTTGTTTATCACAAACAGGTTGTTGTTTCTTTGCAATGTGTCACACATTTTAAAGATTGCAATACACTTTTCAAAATTGATGGGTATGTGTAGGTAGAATATATAGATATTTTCTAAAAGTCCATTGAATTCTTTAAAGTATGTCACTATAATAATTTTCCAATCATTACAAAATTTTTTAATTGCAAATTATCTGAACATTCATTACAAAGCATTTACTCTTAAGCTTATAAGAGGCTTTCAAATCTTTGTGACTACATGTTCATAGTATTTGAGTTTGTGCAAGTTTAATATTTATTTTTGTGAAATGCAGTCAAGTGAAGACTGTTAGATGATATACAATTACAATGTATATAATTACAATCATTTATGCTGCTGATGTCACACGAAACTAGGAACCAGTTAATGGTTTATGTTTTATAGGTTATGTTGTGTGTAACATTAAAACCTCTGCAATTGTAATCTATTATTTTTTTCCTTTTTGTATTAATTTTTTAAAGTTTTATATGAAAATATCGAGGGCAAAAAAAAGTGAATATAAAATTGAGATCAAAATTTTGTTTGCATTACAGATCCAAAGTAACAACATTAAAAAATCATTTTTTTTGTATCCATACAAAAATGAAAGGTATGACAAAACTATTACATTTTTCAAGCATTGTTAATTTTTGTTTTTTTGAAGAGTATTTTAAAAATTAATGAAATTTTCTATTCATATTGTACATTTGAAATTAGTTATATTACACCAAGGTCATTACCTTTTTCCTTGACATGAAATTTAAATATATTACTTCTATTTCAAAAGTTTAAATTTCACATATTACTATATTAGATATAGAGATATTACCAAATTTACATTAATTTAACATATATTGGCTAACTCTGGATTTCTTAATTTTTTAGTATATTAGTATTTTCAAGCTTCCTATATTTAACTTTTTCTTATTTTCACATATAATAAAGTAGTCTTATAAATGTACAAAATGATACAAAAACAAAAAGTTTTGATCACGAGAGAAAAAATACTTTAAATGGATTATTGTAAACAACTTTGATAGAAGCGTTTAAAAGCTGTTCTAGTTTATTTGAAAAATCATATTTATTTGATATATTTTGTTTGTTTTTTAATTTAACTTACATTTGAAAATTTCTCTCTTTGATAAAAAATTATAACTAAATTCAATTTTGAGAGGCTAATAATTTATACATGTATTGTTATACTTTTTTTAAAGTTGTAAAAATATGGTTTTTTAAATTCCTTACACCTCAATATATAAGACATATAAGCAAATATGAATTGAATGTTTCATCTAGTCAGAAACCAAAGAAGAATCCTACCTTAAATTCTGACTACATTTACATTAATTAATCCTGATGATAATGTTTATTAAAACAAGGTTTAACACAATAGTATAAATTAGTATTGTACCAACTGATAGCCAACTTTTTTACAATCCAAAGTTACCACAAAAATTCGTAATTTGGGGGAAAAAGTTGTGAATTTTCCTAGTACATTTTTTATCTGTGCTGCTATATGAAGTGTAGTTGGGATTGAAGATGAAGTGATGTGAAATATTCATCTTCCATGCACCTTCTTTTTCTAAGCATCTCTTAATCTTCAAATAATAGTAGGTCGCCAGCGTGGCATAGTGGTTAGAGCATCTGCTCTAGAGTCGCGAAGTAAGGAGTCGATCCTTGCGTCGGGGGTTCGAATCTCATTGTGGGACGTGGAGAACGGTCCTTCGGATGAGACTGTATAAACCTAGGTCCCGTGTCGCAGTAGGTGTTGGCACGAAAAAGATCTCTCCCTACTCAATGGCCCTGAGTGCTGAGTATAGGACAAAATTTGCAGCTCTCCACCGGCAAGTGGTGGCGTCTCCATGTGGGTGAAAAATTCTCGAGAGGGATTTTAAACAATATACAATCAATCAATCAAATGATAGTTAAAGTACAATTCCAAACCAAACACTATAGAAAATGTCAGGATGGATTATATTAAAAAGAAACATATGAGAGAATTTGAAAAGAAAGTGAGTGCCGAAATTGATGTTATCACGACGTTTTTGCATACTGTAGATCACTGAATTTTTCGCGACACCTTATTTTGACGAGAAATGCATTGCTTCTTGATAAGCGAGATAGAATTTTTACGAATTGTGGCTATTAATTGCTCTATATAGTCTTAATACTATTAAACATGAATATAATATTTTGCGAACATACTGTTTAGCTTTATTACGCGAAAATAAAGTTTTGCCGAAAAAGTTATTTACAATATCAAGTATCGTGCTGTGATAGACATTGCTTTATCTTTACATATAAAAGGTATAGTAAATAGATTAATGAAATTATTAAAGGTAAACGTTATGGAAAACATTCGACCTTATTAATGATTTTACATGAAATTAATGCTAAATCAACCCTCACATCTTTTTAGCTGACTTCCAATATTCCAAAAATATGCCTTTGGCATATACCTAAAGTGAATAGGTCTCTGGTTTTGGTGACAAGGAGCATACGGCGAGTGTAAGCAGTCAATAGAGGAAGCTTTGGCCTCCATATAGCTTTAATCCAACGTCAGTTGTTTTTAGAGGTATGTGTATGCAATGCTCGCTCACCATTTGTATTGTTTCAATAGACTTCTGCTGGTTTGCTACCGCGTCTCTAGATCTGTACATAGCCTACAGCCAGTTGGGCACCCGCTTTGTGATCGAAAGATCAAGTGTTTGAATAACGACCGCGACCTAATACTGCATGTAGATCACCTAATTTTTGCGCCATCTTATTTTCGCGAGATAATATATGTCATTGACTCTTTCTAAGGGAGGCAAAATTTTCACGATTGGTGGTCATTGCTCTATATAATATTAAGGAATTCTATTATACGCGAGAATGAATTTTTTGCGAGCATACCTTCTCGCGTAATTACGCGAAAATAAAGTTCTCGCGAATGAAAAGTGATTTACAGTACCATAAAAAGTGGATAGCAGTTCATGTTCCTTCGCCAATTTTGCAAGCACTTGACTCTTTGAAGTGAAATTTGCAGCTCATTCGGATGAGACTTTAAACCCCGTGTCATGGTAGGCGTTGGTACGTCAAAGAACCCTCACTCTTCATTGGTCTAAATTGTAGAGATCTAGATTTGAGGTCCTTCACCGGTATACGGTAAAATATTTATCAACCCCGTATTCTTTCAACATCATCCATTATTGTTTTAATTAAATCCGTCTCTTATATAATTACAAATTGGAATAGGTAACCATTTATTCAGTAAGAAGCTTTTGTTGATGAAATATGGAAATATCGAACAGTGATCAAGCTATAAAGTCCATTGAAACAATCGGAAACAGAGCAAAGGTAGGATCAAGTGCCATAGAGGAGTAAACATCCTCTGTCGATTAGTGGCGTATCATCAGGATCTGTAATATGTGACAGGATTATTTTTTATTCTCAGAGGTCACTTTTTAGCCATCATATTCGGAAAGTTTGAACCTAGTTGATTTCACTCCAGGAATTGAAGACTTTAAGATATATCAACTAACCATCTTCATTCCCCCTTGGAGCTTCACCAATGTGAACACAGAAATCTATCCAGTTGGGTGACGTGTTGATGTAATGAGTTACAGAAACTTTCAGTTACTACACCATGCTTAGCTTGTTTGTTTGATCAACTAATAAGGATTTCGAAACACGGTAGAATTCTAATTTATATACACTTCAATTAATGGCCCTTCCCATCCCGGTCTTCATGGCAAAGTGACATAAAAGCTGACAGAGGAAAAGCTTTTTATCACCACACAAACATTTTGCACTAAAAATCCACGAATTAAGAAAAGAAATCAAAGAGGAAAGATATGTCTAAAACATATCAATTACTATCCATAAATAAGTTCTGAGTATCTACCATTTACTAGTTTACTAAAGAACTGTGGCGACAGGCGAGCAACAAAGGTGACAGGTGCGGGAACATTGGAAGTCGCTAGTCGCTGACCTGCACACAGGCGGCACAGGCCATAGAGTCGCTCTTCACCGACCGGAGCAGCGTTGGAGTTTGGTAGCCACCGGTGCGACTGAGCAGCCCTGTTTAGGAACGCACTGCTCACCTCCATGGCAAGAGGAGCGGATTAGAAAAGGTATCCCAAACATTGCCCGCTCCACACTTCCCTAGCCAGTTTACCGCGGCTGGTGGGGACCCTACAAATGCAGTCGAAATAACAAAGAGAACAAGAAGAAAACAAGGATCATCCCACTGCACCTTGGATCGTGGAACTTTTGAACGGTTCTCGACAGAGACAATATACAGACAGACCCCAGAGACGCACAGCACTGATCGCTAGCGAATCGAACTCGTGAGATACAACATTGACATTGCGGCTCTCAGTGAAACCAGGTTGGCTGGAGAAGGTGAACTTTGTGAAAGAGGCGCTGACTACAACTTATTTTGGAGTGCACGAGGGGCAGAGGAGAGACGAGAAGCTGGTGTAGGCTTTGCTATAAAAACGACACTTGATGGCAAGCTAGTCGGCGTATTCAAAGGAGTAAACGACCGCCTGATGACGATGAGACTCCCCCTTACTCGAGGAAAGTTCGCCACTATTGTCAGCGCATACGCTCCTACCCTGACTAACCCAGGGGAACTAAAAACTAGTTCTATGAGGACCTCCACAATGTCATCAATGCCGTCTCCAACGCCAACAAGCTCATCATTCTTGGTAACATAAATACGAGAGTTGGACGTTACACCACCACCTGGGAAAGGGTGACTGGGAAGCACGGAGTGGGCAAGTGCAACAGTAACAGCCTGCTGTTTCTCCAGACCTGCGCTGAACATGGCTTTCTCATCACACAACCGTTTTCTACCTTCCCACCCGTAACAAGACGTCACGGATGCACCCTCGATCAAAGCACTGACATCATTCTCATTGACTACGTCATTGTCACGAAGAGACAGGCATGATGTTCGTGTCACCAAGGCAATGTGCGGCACAGAGTGCTTAACATATCACCGTCTCATCGTCTCTAAACTCAAGTTCCGGATCAAACCCAAGATATGTCCTCAGGAGAACAAGACACCAAAATGTCTCAACGTTTGCATGCTCAAGTTGCACTCCACCTCTCAGTACTTTGCTGACACCCTGGAAGAATGCATGAACTCCACTGTGCTGGATGACCACGACGTGGAAGCAGCACGGAACACACTTCGGAATACAGTGTACAATAAGCCTTCGAATGTCTGGGGCCCTCCATCAGAAAAACAAAACTGGTTTGATGAGAAACTGCACAGAGATTACGCAGCTTCTGGAGGACAAGCATCGCATTTACAAGGCTCATATAGATGATCCACCTCCACAGCCAAGAAAGACGCTCAGAGGAACGCTCACAGTACAGAACAGCAAAAGCTTAGGGATATGCAATACTCTTGGTTGAATGCCAATGCTGACGAGATCCAACGCCACGCCGACTCTCATGACATGAACTTTTACTGTGGACTGAAGGAAGTCTACGGGCCAACTCCATCAGGCTCATCCCCTCTCCTAAGTGCGGACGGGTTAACACTCATCACAGAGAAGGAAAAGATACTCGACAGGTGGGCGGAACATTTCAGTGGCGTTCTGAACCGCCCTTCTACCATCAATGACGAAGCTATCAACCGACTGCCCCAGATTCACGTCAACCAGTCAATGGACGCCGTTCCCACGGTGGAAGAGATCTAGAAAGCAATTAATCTGCTGTCAACTGGCAAAGCACCTGGTGGAGACTCCGTCCCAACTGAGATTTACACAGAAGGGAGCATGGCTTTAGTCGAAAAACTCCACCATCTGTTTGAGCTCATTTGAGACCAGGAGAAGGTGCCTCAAGACCACAAGGATGCCTCAATCATCCACCTGTACAAGGGAAGGGAAATAGACAGGCCTGCGACAACCACCATGGAATAGCCCTTCTCTCCATCGCAGGCAAGACGCTGGCACGAGTTCTACTTAACCGTCTCATTAAACACCTTGAGGATGGCCTCCTGCCTGAGAGTCAATGCGGCCTCCGGAAGAATCGCGGTACAATCGACATGTTGTTCGTTGCACGTCAGCTGCAAGAGAAGTGTCAGGAACAGAACTCCGACCTGTATTCCACTTACGTCGATCTGACCAAGGCTTTTGACACTGTCAGCAGAAAACGCCTTTGGCAAATCATGGCGAAGTACGATGTCCAACAAAATTCATCACCATTATTTGACAACTGCACGATGGGATGCAGGCGAGAGTCCGAGATGGCAGCAAAATTTCAGAGCCATTCTGTCTCCAGTGGAGTGAAGCAGAGCTGCGTCCTCGCCCCGACGCTCTTCAATTTGATGTTCTCCGCCATGCTGACTGATGCTTCGATGGCACGGACACTGGAATTGGCATCAAATGGCGCTTTGATTGCTCAGTCTTCAACCTCAGACATATACAAGTGAAGTCCAAGGTTCAATCGTACACCATCAACGACCTTCTGTTTGCTGATGATTCTACCTCAACGCTACCTCCGAGGTTAATATGCAGCACAGCGTTGACAAGTTCTCTGATGCCTGCAACAACTTTGGCCTTATTAGCACAAAGAAGACCGAAGTCATGCACCAGCCAGCACCAGTCAAACCATATGTTGAGCCCAACATCACCATCAACAACTAACGGCTAAATGAAGTGGACATGTTCACGTACCTCGGTGGCATTCTCTCCTGGAACGTTGTTATCGATGACGAGGTGAACGCTAGACTGGCCAAAGCGAGTGTTGCTTTCAGCAGACTGTACAAGAACGTATGGAACAGAAGAGGCATGACAACAGAGACAAAGATAAAGGTTTACCATGCAGTGGTTCTCACTTCACTGCTGTATGGCTGTGAAGCATTGACTTTCTACCAGAGGCATGCCAATAAGCTGAACCACTTCCACACGAACAACCTTAGAAAGCTTGTCGGTATCAAGTGGCAAGAAAAAGAGTCCAGACACAGAAGTCCTCACCCGAGCTGGCTTGCCCAGCATCTTCACCATGCTCATGCAGTCACAACTCCGCGGGGCGAAACACATAGTCCGTATGCCAGGCCATCGACTCCCCAAGAAACTACTCTTTGGTAAACTACTGGAAGGAAAGCGTGCCTGTGGTGCCCCAAAAAAGCGATTTAAAGACAGCTTAAAGGCCTCCTTCCTTCAAGGCATTCAGAATCAAACCTGATTCATGGGAAGTTGCAGCACAAGACAGGTGTGGGTGGAGAGCCGCAGTCCACGAGGGTGACAAGAGCTATGAAGCAATCATAACCTCTGCAGCAGAACAACGCAGGAAGGCCAGGAAAGACACCGCCAATGACACAGCAGCTGCCACCATCCCCTATCTTCACTGTCCGAGACTATTCCGTGCGACGATCGGCCTTACCAGTCACCTCCGCACCTGCCGTCCAGGTTAACACCTTCCCTCTCGAGGATGAAACAGTGGTCATCGACGCCACCGACGGACGAACAACAGAGAACATAATTATAGCATATTACTGTGTATTTAGGAATGAAAGGTATGTGCTTTCATTTCTCTTGCTTATCAATATTAACAATGTATTTATGTACATGTGTCAAGTTTATGTTCTTTTAGCACGAAATTCAACATAATAAACAAACTTAACTCAACCTAAGGAAAAACAGAATGGTTTATTGAGTAACAAATAATTTTTAAATCACAACAAATACTCAAAGACATGATAATACACCAAGGGTGCTCGTCGTGGGGTATTACACATTATATTATTATATATGAATATACTTCAACACTTAACTAACGTTAACATCACAGAAAGCATAGACAAATGATACTACAAAATAATTTAATTTAAATTAGTCCTTTTTAATTACCGAATTCGAATCAAAGTCCATCAAACACTTGATCAAAAAATATTCAGAACAATCCATTATTAAAAACAGCATTAAAATGATTAGAAATGAATAACCGTTGATAATTAGATTTAAGTAGTATAAATAAAACTTGATTATATGATTTTTAAAGAAGTTTTTTTTAAAAAAAAAAGTTTAATCGATATGAGTGTTATCTCAACTTTACCTAATTGTCTCTTATGAATTTGCATTATTATTCCTTAACTGAATGATTTCCCAGAAACTATATCTGAATACCAGTGTAAATAAAAACGGTACTGTATTCAATAATATACGAAAGAAATAGAAAGAAACATATACCTACTGTATACAGGGTTATTTTCGCCCCGTGTTATTTTAGCCCTTGACATTTGGAAACAAGTTTGTCCCGTTTCAATCTCGACCAGAAGAATTTTCATAAGAAATTATACGGCTTCTTTAGAATTTGTCCCATTTTAAATTCACCCATTTCCGATGAGGGCGAAAGGGGCGGAATTTTACCTATATACAGCATATGGGATTAGCTAGTTAATTGAAATTAATTAAAGATGATTATAAAAAAAATTATACTAATGATTTTGAAATGTCTGATACACTTTTGTTCTCTTCTGAACATGTCATTATCCCCAGGATCAAAATAAACGAATTATTTGGATATAAATTTAGTTTAAAAAAATGAATAACACAGCATAAATATAATACGCAAAATACTGCAGAGGATACGATTAAACAGCAATAAAAACATTTGATATGTTAAACAACATGTTAAAATTTAAAACACTATTAGAATAGATCTAGACTGGTAAAGATTGACAACTGTACATAATAAGACATATCAATACATAATAAAAACAATATAAAATGGACGGCTCAAATTTGATATGTACAGCGTAAATACAAAACATATAATTAATGGGACTGCTTTCCAGGACCACCATTTATAATTTCAGATATACATGTATTTTGGTTACATCTTTTTGTCGTAAAAAGTATTAAATCAAACAATGTAAAATTTCAGCCTCAAATTATTGTTTGGTGCAAGTCAACTTTTTGAGCAAGCTTTGATGTCAATATAGTGTTCCATAAATTAAGGGAAAAAATGAATAAAAGAAAGAAACACAGAAACAAAAATACCATTCATTAGAACATATTGTTTAATTGATTAACAGGCCTGAAAAGCAGTCCAATAACAACGGCAATAAGATATATTTATCAATCACAGCACTTCACCATTTCATAGTTCTGCAAGGCCTTATTAAGGTTAGTTATTTCTGACTGGTATAGTCCAAGTCCATTTCTTGATACTTCACCACATGTAAATTATAATTATTTCATCTTAATTGTTATTATTTATAATATATTATCTATAATATTCTGCTAGAAGTCATGCATGTTTACTTACTTCTTACTGAAAATTCTGATATTTTTGGGCCTAAAGGAGGAAAATAACTAATAATATAATTCATGCATAGAATGAGTTTGATTTATGTTGAGTTTCTTTTAAAAATTTTGATTCAGAAAAAAAATTGCTCCAAAACTTTTGATTTATAAGATTGTTACAGGCTTATAGTCTTACATGTATAGGACATTTTGATATCCTATAGTCTTATACAGTCAATTCTCGAATTATCGCCATTCGATTCATCGCCATTTTCGCAATACCGCCATGATTTCCCAAGAACGTTTTTCCTGCTATATAAAATTCTCTTTATAACGCCAAATTCGCATACCGCCATCCGCCACCCTGTTTTCAAACCAAACGTCCATTTTTAAGTGTCAATTATCTCGATATACCGCCACAGGTGCATGCAGTCAGTGAAGCGTGGCTAATTGGTTGACGCTATCCCTGTTGAAAAGCATGCAAAGCCAGACAAGGTTCACGCAATTAAATAATTAAATTGGAATTAATTGAACAAACAATTTTAATACGAACTGTTACAATGTATAATGATTTTGTTCTGTTGTTTTGTTTAAAAAAAATCATTTAGTCACAGCTTTGCCACGAAAGCGGTAGTTGTTAAAGTACGCCGAATACGATATTATTTTGATGATCTCTGCTTTAAAATATGCAAAGTTTGCTTAAAAATAATTATACGGTATAAATTGTGAACATTTCACTAACAATGATCGATGCCATAAACAATAAATTTATTCAAGAAACCATTTTACGTTCTGTCAGCAATATATCACGACGATCGACCCAGCATATTTTTTTTCAATATCAGACGTGCCAATTTACATGTACATGGATGCACATGTAGTCAGTACTTGTCTTTATTTCATAACTGCACATTTTTTAAAAGGAATTGTATATTAAATATTACTTGAAGTATTTTAAAATTTAGAAATATGTTTTATGTACATGTAATTATAAGAATAGAAACGCTTTATGGTATTTCTAAGAACAGTAACTCTACATCTTGTTCCCTAAAAGGTGGGAAATTCAATTCATCGCCAAATTCGTTATACCGCCATGATTTCTAAATTACAAAAGGTGGCGGTTTATCGAGAATTAACTGTAGATGATATACATACATTAACACTCTTTAACAAATATATTTTTGAAATTCCATCAATTTGACTGATACTAACATTTAGTATTTATGCTACTGAATAACAATGTATCATTTCTCAGCTGCAAAGCATGCTCCTTTCTGTATTCTTTAGTTAAAAAATTAATGAATAAATGAATTTTGAGAAAAAATTACCCTAAGACTGTGATAATGCATTGCATTAAATAAAGTACATTTCTTCATAAGGAGCATTATGCATTTAGAGTCAATCAATGATGGATTCAGATAATCAGATATAGATTTGTACAACATCAGTTGCACATAAAATGACAAACTTCAATATAGAGGAAATAAAACCATCTAATAAATACTAGTAAATCATTCTTTAAAGAATTCCTTCAAATCATGTTTTCAATTAAATTGTATAAAAACATATAAGTTTTGAGCATGTCCGTTGAAGTTACACGTTTGCACTGGGTTGTTATTAGCTGTTGGTGTTTTGGTCTCCCTCCATAGGATTTGCTCCCTGATCTGCTGGTGGTTGACTAGGATTTTGTCCCATTGTCTGTTGCTGCTGCTGCGCTGGGTTATTTATCGGATGGTTTGGGTTGTTCAAAGGATTCGCATGAGGATCTTCTGGATTGACTTTGTTCTTCTTACTCCTTTAGTAAAGAAGAAAAAAACATAACCTTTTGCTTTTGAATACATTTCTTGAATACTGCACAGAAATATTTTCGCCCCTTACGCCCTACTTTCATTTGAGCGAATTTAAAACTGGGCGAATTCAAAGAATACAGTATAATTTCTTAAAGAAATTTATGACCGGGCGAATTTGAAAAAAAGTGCAAAATTGTTTGCTAATGTGAAAAGGCGAAAATAACACGGGGCGAAAATAACCCTTGGCCTGTATACAGTATGAGATTTTTACATAGTAATTACATGTTTAACATTATTGTAAAACACCCTTGCAAAGAGCATATCTATCCGATGAAAATTATTTCCTTTCCGTTTCTTACAGCGCTGACTGACTAACAAACAAACACACGCGATTGAGTTATTATATACCCACCAAATCCATTGCGAAGGGATAATAATTGCTAAATGCAGTTAAGAAATGTACTCACATTTTGATGAGAACGAGGATAATGAGTATGACGATGATAACACCGAGGATTGCCCCCACAACTGCCACAGGAATGACCCAAGCCTTGGAAGTTGTTTTCTATTATTAAAATAACAAAGTTTTAAAGTATTTAGACTATACTCTAACCATTCATAACAATCCATATTACACTCTGCATATTTTATGCGTCTTTTTCATGGTAGAGGCAGTAAATATGAGAGTTACTGTAGGGGTGTGTAAATGTTTGAATATAAAGTCCAAAAAAGTCGATTTATATGATATGAAATATTTTTTTGCGAAAGGTGAGAGCAAATATTTCATATTTTATAAATCGACTATACCCTAAAGTTCTTCAAATATAATGCGAAAAGGTAACAATCATTTTTATAAAGTCAGTACCGTAGTTGGAGCTGGTTCTGTGACCAATAAGATTTCGCCTGCTTGTATATCAAGATCGTCTCCTGTAGCTAGCTTTATAGCTTCTTTCAACTTCTGGACGATTTCGCTTTGTCTACAAAGCATCAACGTATCAATTTTCAGCTCTTGATCTTATTTTCTGTCATAGAAAATATATCAAATCCTTTATTTAATAAAACCTTGTTTCATTTATTAACAGATCATATAAATGTATGTCTATTTAATTGAAATGCTACAACATATTAGCTATCATCGCCACCAAATCAATTTTTTTTAATTTTCAATTAAAATTTGGCATTTTATGCTTACATTGTTGTGTCTTGTAAAATTTTTTGTAAGACAGTCTGAGGAATAGCTATCTCTAGATTGCTTAGCACAATGCCACGCCTTTTCCTCTTTCGTTTCGAAGACGAAGCTGAACAGAGAGGATTACTATTTTTATCAGCTTTCACAACAATCAGGAACTCTGTTATTCCATTAATATCCCGTGGGTACCCATCTGCGATGGCGATTTGTTCCGCTTTTGTAAAGGTAAGGGGACTACTTGGATTTGGTCTGAAATATTATAGCTCTTTGATAATAACCTTGTTCAGTTCAGTTTAATTATCAATATAAACTGTTTTTATTTGAATTTATTTTATTGAAAAAATGAACTACTGAATAGTCATTTCAAACTTGATAAATTCTATGCAGAAATGTCTTTAAAATTATTCACATTTTAGTTGTATTCACATTTTAATCGCTCTAATTACAGGTGAAGAACATGCAGCAAAATGGTAGAAATACGATGTTCAGTAGATGTTACAATGTGTGAAATACTGATAGCCATACTTACTGGTAAGACGACTGGCTACTACAACATTGTCGAAGTTTATCATTGTTCGTATTGCAGTAACTATTGATTCCTTCTGCCACTTTGGTAGTAAATTCTGCTCGTACATTTGTTGTAAACTTTAAAAAAATTATATAACTAAGATGTTTTTTAAGGAAAAATAGTGTATTTTTAAATGTTCTGACTGAGTACAGAAAATCGGAAACCATTTCAGCTAAATGATTCATTTATTATAACACTTCACATCTTACCATTGCCACAGTCATTCCCGAGTACCGCACTAAAACGCCATATTCCTTCTCAACTTGATTTGCTAATTAAAAATAAACAAGGATTTTGAACACAATATTTTCATTTCTTTGTAAACAAAAAAATTATTGATTTTATGCTGTTAAGCATCCCTTTCGAGAATTGTTCACTCATATGGAGACGCTAACACTTGCCGGTGGAGAGCTGCAAATTTTGTACTACGCTTGGCAATCAGAGCCACTCAGTAGTAAGAGATCTTTTTTCGTGTCAGCACCTATTGCAACACGGGATCTCAATTTTTACGGACTCAACTGAAGGACCGGTTTCCAAGTCTCACAGTGGGGTCCGAACCCAAGACATAGAATTACTTCATGACTCTAGAGCAGACCCTCTAACCACTGAGCCATGCAGGCAACTGTCAACAAAGAAGAAGGGAATGAAATATTCTGAAAATACAATTAATCTTAAGATGCTCACGTGGACAGATATTGGTATTACAGCTTTGTGCTTCGGTTGTCTCTCCTGTGCAAGGTGCCCCTGCCCCTTCTTGGGTAGGGTTATTACAGGACCGTGTTCTGGTCTGGGTCCCATTCCCACAGGTCAAGGAACATGCTCCCCATGCCGACCAGTCCGACAGTCCGCCATTGCGATCTTAAAAAAATAAAAGATTATATCTTACTGTCAAATTGTTAATAACTTTTGCATGTATATACATGTATTTCATGTAAATTGGTTTAATTCCACGGTAAAATTTCATTAAAAAGTACCATTTGCGATGGTTTTAATTTCACGATAATTTTTCCTATAGCAATTTTACATTATTAAAAACTAAAACTAACATTCACGATGGATTTAATTTCACGGAAAATTAATAAATCGCGAACATAGCGAAATTAAAACCACCGTGAATATTTCCCAATCTACAGTATTATCGATAATTTTTGCATGCAGGAAAAATTAATCTCATTTTCTAGCTTCTGAATCATATATACCTTGACACACATTATTGGGGCCCAGTATATAACCATTTATACAGGAGCAGGTGTAGGACCCCACCGTGTTGGTACAGGCACTGTTGGTGGCATAGCACGGCGAGTTACTGCATTCATCAACATCTATAAAACGTATATAAAAAATATGAGAAATACATGAGAATAAAATATTTGTAAAAATGTGAAAATATACCAAATATAATTAGAAGTCCAATTAAATTACAGTTGTTTTTATGACGTCATAATACCTACCATTACATGTAGTCCCGTCAGCGGCCAGTTGGTAGCCTGGATTACATGAGCAGGTGTCGGTACCGTTTACTTTTGCACACTGATCATTGTCACATGTGGCTTTCTTTGATGGTTCACACTCTGCCTCCACTAAGAATATAATATTTTTCATGACAATGTTTATTTTTACTTAGACAAATTAGGGAAGAAAGTTCCCGTATTTACAAATTTTGAATTCTTTAGTCAAATTTAACAATTTGACAATTCAAAATCTAGATATATCTAAGGATCAAGTCTTGTTATAATCATACAATATGGGACAACATTATAATTGGAGTACATTTAAAAATGACGCGTTTTTATTTTTACAATTAGTCTATTGGCAGACAATTCTATTAACAATTTCAATCAGACACAAATTAACACTTATCAGCGATCATTTTAACAACATACCCTATCTTGAATTTACCGGAATGAAACTCTTGAGGATATTCAGAGAAGTCATTGCCTAGACTACTAACCGACACAGTTCCTTTGATCAGCATCTAGTCTATACCCTATTTGACATGTGCACTCATATCCACCAGCTTTATTTACACAATTTTGTTGGCAACCATGGTTTCCAGAGCATTCATCCACATCTGAAAAGGGATAAGCAAATAAAAATGCACTCTCTTTTTTGTGCCTTCAGCAATTAATGTGGCACACCTTTTCTACAACTCCCTGTGTATTTTTGCGTACCTTTTCCTAATGATTGATCATGTCAAGAAAAAAACTTTTTATTCTTGAATATATATATACTTAAAGTTGTAAACAAATATGATGACTGTGAGTAAACAGTAATTAAATTCAAAAATTTTAAAATTCCTGAAAACTGATTGAATGGTTAGAGTTAAAGGGGATTAGAATAGATGCTTATGGACATCTATATGGAATTAGGCTTGCATTGCTACGCAAGGTAACTATCCTTTTATCAATTGATAAATTAAAGAAATCATGATCCTCATGCATTGAATAATAAGCTTCAACCTGATGTCTTAAATCTTACAAATTGATGAGAACTGATCTTTAATATAATCACAAGAATGCATTTACTGTATGACGTCATGATGTAACGAAGAATATTTTAATGAAGACTTTTATTTAACCCCCTTCCCCGAAGTTAAGCATTTTAAAAGTACATTTAATCTTCAATTTAATACTAATTTCCTTCTATTTTATACTTATTAAAATCTTATAAAAGTAAGAAAAGTTATTTTCGTATTAAAATATTACGTCATAATATTATATTATGCTAAACTTTAAAGAAACTTGTATCGGACTATCAAGTGCTTACGGGGAAAAGTAACGTGAAATTTCCATGACATGAACATTAAATATGTTGCATACCAGTTCAGTAAGTTGTTTAGAGTTAATGGTTGATACTGTATACAGGGAAATTTTCGCACCGTTTTATTTTCGCCCCTTTCTTCCTCTTCATGATTGGGCGAATTCAAATAATACAGTATTATTTCTTAAACAGAACTGTGAATGGGCGAATTCAAAACGGGGCAGAATTGTTCGAAAGTACAAAAGGGTGAAAATAACCCTGTATACAGTAGTCATGCAAACTCTCAGGCTATTATTCTTTTTTCCTTTTTTCCGTTTTGTTCATACGTGTACATTATTTATTCTTTACCATTATTAAAAATGGATGAATATTGAAAGTTTGTAACAAACAAGAGGCTGAAAATGATTAAAAGCGTACCACTAAAACCATAAGGGCATTTAAAATTTCAACATAGAAACTCGATTCATAAATCTATATGTCATAAATTTGTCCTGTCACATTTTCTCTTTGCAATGAATCATTTTAACACAACAAAAACACTTCAAAAATAAAATAATCCTCATTTTTTATCATTCTCACCATTGCATGTCCTGCCATCACTGGCCAAAATGTATCCATCACTGCAATTGCAGATATAAGATCCAACAGTATTAGTACACGTTCTCCTCTCTGGCCGGCTGTCACAATTATGTGTGTTTTCAGCGCATTCGTCCACATCTAAATGATAACAGTCCAGTACAATAAAAAGTATACGAACTGTATGACCAGTTTTATGTTAAATTGATAAATTGGATCTCATTTTGCTGAGCCAACGCTAATCTGAACCAAGGCCTTGATTCTTAACTGTTTCACAATCTACGTTTCATAATTACAAATAATAACATAGTTTTTGATAATTTTTAGTTAAAGAAAGAAAACAGGATTAATTCTGTCTTTTTTGAACATTTAAATAAAGTTTTGAGGACATATTGTACTCACCAGTGCACGTCCTTCCGTCCCCGGAGTAACCCGGCTTACAGGTGCACGTGTACGCCCCGGGTGTGTTGGTACACGTGGCTAACGTGTTGTTACAGTCATTATCACTGGAGCTTGCACATTCATCAATGTCTGAAATGAGAGGTAACAATTAGTTCTGTAAACAATATAAAAGTAATACTTGTTTTTACAACGTTTGAATAAACTTTGCAGTTAGATTCTCATAAGTAATGACTGGGAATCATTTTCAAAAATACAATGCTTTTGCTGTATATAGCGAAACTTGAATTTACTACTCTTAAGTAAAACAAATTTGTCCTTTAATGAGTCCAAAACAGAATTAAGATTTTCATACTATTTAAATTTCAATCTTTGACCACAATTCTTATATATCATATTTTTCTGATAAACGCATGTTTTGAAGAAATAATAATTCGAAGAAAAAAAATACATAAAAAAATGTCAATGTGATATTTAAATATACTTTTATTCGCGTGCGAGAAATATTCGCGAGTTTCGCGACCTACTTTCAGTCGCGAAGATAAATCGTGGCGAACCATTTATTTCCTTTTTCGTGAAAATTAACTGTCGCAGATTGATTTCAAACCGACGAATCGCGAATAAAAGATGACACAAATAGTAGCTGGTTTACAGTAGCTTTTGGCTAAAAAGCCTTTTCCTGCAACCTAAATCCCGGAAGCTCTGGAAATGGCTTTGTTTGCTACTCACTATAATAATTGACATATTTTATAAAAAGAGAAATACATGTAAGATTAAACATGTTAAAGAAACGACATTTTAAAGCTACATAGATTTTACTAAAGTTAGGAACCAGAAAACAAAAATTTATGTATACGCATTTGCTCTACAAATTTAAAAAAAAAAAGCTTATAGAGATTTTCTACAGAACAGCTTTACTTACCTAAACATGTAGCGCCAACCATACTGTAACCTTGAACACAATTGCATTCAAAGCCAGGATCAAGGTTTCTACATTGTGAGTTCGAAGGACAGTTAGCAGTTCCTTGTAAACATTCGTCCTTATCTGTAAAAATAACCAGTCAAAAGATCATATTGTTTGATATATTTCTGCAAGACAAAGTGTCAACTTTCATAAGCTATACGTATTTGTCAAAACATATCTACTGAATGACTTACCCACACAAATTGTTTCCTGTGATTTGACGTATGAGCTATTTACACAGTTACATACGTGTGATCCTACGGTGTTGGAACATACCACATTGTTGCTTGCCTCACACCGATGTAAAGTTGCATTTGCACACTCATCAATGTCTTTAAAACAGGAGAAAATTATAACTTTCAATGATGTGTAACTCATAAAAGTTTGCAAATTAATATAATTTTAATCAAGTATCAATTTAATGAGTATAAAAGCCAAAATATTTTTCAAAGGGATATCGTTTTGGGAAGACACGTCATCAGTCTGAATGAAGAAACAAAAGCATTTTACTAAATTAAGTTCTGTATGAAATAAACTAGTTCGTATTTTGCTACAAGGATCTTTACTTATATTGTCTTCATAACTTTTCTTCAAATATCCAGTTTAATACTGACCAATCGAATGCCTTAAAGCAAAATTTCATACCCACCTTCACAGTTTTTTCCGCTGCTATCTAACTGGTATCCTGCAGGACAGGAACAGGTATCTTGATCATTGACTTTCCCACACGTGTAATTGCAGCCATGGTTAGTGTCACATTTGAAAATGGCTGAAAATAATCATTATTTCTTAATTAACTCTAAAACTTATATTAATTTTCACCAGTCCTAAATTGTAACAAAGTTTGTCAAAACATTAATTATTTGTTTAATTTTTAGACATTAAGAACTTACATTCACAAGTTTTGCCGTCGCCTTTCAGTCGAAAGTTTTGAGGACAGGAGCATGTGTAACTTCCGTCAGTGTTTGTACAGTGGCTATTGTCATAGCAACCATTGGCAGCAGAATCCGAGCACTCATCTATATCTGTCCAGATAAATCACTTCAAATTATTAATTGGCAGTGTACCAGCCAGGAAAAAAATCTGAACAGTCCTATATTAATTTCGAAAAAGGATAAATCATTTTAAATTCTTAATTAACATGCAGTGTTCCAGCTAGGAAAAATCTGAACAGTCCTATATTAACTTCGAAGAATGGAAAAGAAACCATACGGAAAATAATAATTTTATCTTTAGTTCTATCTCTCCGTAGTTGAATGACAGATTTTATTTCCCAGATATTACTGTTATTCTAATTAAAGACAATATCATACATGGAAATGAAAATTAAGGTTGCAATTGATGGTGAAACATATTGCACAGCAGGTTTCAGATTGAACAGTTTTCACTATACTTACAATACCTCCTCTCTAAACCAATGAGAAGGGAATGTATTTGCAAACCCTTTCTTTAAGGAAATCATTTCCCCTTGTTATTATCCTATTTCTATGTGTACGTACCATCACAGGTATATCCGTCAGCATTCAATGTATATCCATTTAAACAGGAGCAAGAGTAACTTCCAACGTTGTTGGTGCAGGTTTGTTTGCAATTACTAGAGCCGCCAGGAGCACACTCGTTTATATCTTAAATTATCAAATAATTTTATAATAATTTTTACTTTCAAACCATCAAAACAATCACTTGAAACAAATGCCTCTATATTCTACTCAACACTTCTGAAAATATTGTCAAAGTTGTATTGGTGCTATTACAATGAATTTCTTTTTTGGAGTAAAACATATAAAGATATATTTAAGATGACCACCGGGCTATTTTTATTCCATAAATAATGTTCACCTTCCTTTGCAACATGTATTTTATAAGCACAAAGTCAAAAGGACTTAATTAGGTTTTTTAATGGAATAATATAAAAGCGGCATTGAAAGTGGAAAAAATGTCATTTATTCAAGTAAATGACGAAGAGCAAACAGTACACATCATTAGGGGTCCGAAAAGACTCGCAAAACTTCTACGGAATATATTAAATCTGAAGTCTCATATTATGCAATCAATTTATAAATCAGGCACTGATATAGGTACCACCAAAAAGGTTGGGATTAAACAAAATACTAGTAAACGATTACATGTGGACACTATCTTTTGTGTAAAAAGAGGAAAAGTAAAAGGCTACATAAACATAGAAATACCAGCATTTTTGTACAGCTTATTAGGGAAAGGCATATATATATACTGATACAAAAACTTGAGATTTACCTATAAAATATGAATTAAATACTGAAAGGAAAAAGAAACGCATATTTTACTTTTTGATACCCTATTCACATGAAATGAAGACACGAGTTAAATACGTTTGTAGCTGTTCTATTGTGTATCGACTCAGTGTTCATGAATGGAAAATTAGTGGGATGAGGTTGATAGACGAGTACGACAGCGTCAAAACCCTCCGAAAAACACCGAGGAACTTGTGCAAGCAGTGACAGACGAGTGGAATAACATCCCAATAAGAACGGTTTACAGACTCATAAACTCCATGCACAGAAGAGTCCGTGCAGCAATTGCAGCACGCGGTGGGCATAGTCGGTATTAATTACTGGATTCTGGATTGCATTGCTGATTTACATTGTTTATACGAGGGTTGTCCGGTGAAATTGTGGACAAAGCGTTTTTCCCGAAAAATAATGGACGCATAAAGCAGAATTTTAAAGTAAATATTTATTTATCATAAACTGCATCATATTTTTTTAATAAGATGTAGATAAAAATAAAAGATTTTATAATGCTTGAATATGCATAGGGTAGGGTCCTACGGTGCACGGTCAAAAAACCAAGGTTTTATCAGAGACTACACAAATATTGAATCAAAAAGAAAGTTTTAAATACATAAGAATGGGGTAAAAATTATCCTAATTCGATTCTACAATCTATTTTGTCGTCCTTCTGAAGATTTCAAGGCATTTGGTTAATTTTTGGCAGTTTCCCGAAAATTCGAAATAGGAAAGTGGTAAACACAACACACAAAAATGGCGACATTTGATGACGTACATAATATGTAACGGAGTTTTCTTAGCGAAGTTTTTTTTTTGATCGAGTCCACATAGGACAAACTGCCATTTGTAATATGGAGGGTAATCGTGTTCAAAAATCCAGACTTGTAAGTTTGTAAATGCAATCTTGTAAGTTTGTAAATCCGAACTTGCAATTATAAACTTTCATAGTATACATATGTAAGTAGGTAATTCAGACATCCAAGCATGTAGTTCTGAAAATACAACTGTGTTGACTTTAAGTTCAAATTATGAATGTGTGTATGTTTGATGTTGTAAACTTTGTTTTCCGGAATTTATATTTCCGCGCTCTGAATAAAACACAAAGACAATTCACAACTCTACAAATGTAAAGTCTACAATCATGTTTGTCGAATTTTGATTGCAAGAAACTATGGAGGGGTGTCGGTGCCATAATTTCTTTTTAATATACTTATTTCATTTTTTATATATTATTATTATAACTTTTTTCCAAATTAAATAAATTCCAACGACTTCATTATTTTTCTTTTTTAGTTTTAACTTCTTGTTAATATTTTCCAAGATTCGGGGAGGGGGATGTGCCTTGTCCCCAATAATTTTGCCGATATATAGAATATTATAGAAAACATAGCTAATATATGTTTGTGTCCCCTCAATAAAAAAGTCTGATGACTTCTATTTAATGGGAGGGGACTTAGTAGATAGTGTCCCCCAACTGAAAATGTATGGCTTTGGCACCCCTCCAACTGAAGTTGCTTCCTACAGACCTATTCTTTATTTTTATTTTATTATTATTATTTTTTTTTTGCTTCCTTTCGTATTTTCATTTTATCTGATATTTTAAATTATGTTTCACTATTCCTAACTTATTACTTTTTTGGGTAAAACTATAAGAAGAATCGAAAGTTTTAATAAGAGAATAGAACTACAGTGCGCAACAGAATTAAATTAAGGAACCCGAATGAAAATTAAACGAAAAGAAGCGTGTCCGCCTTAATTACTTGTTCACAGAGATCTTGCGCGAACAGTCTACGACATGTACTATGTAGATATATTTTCCTAGAACATGAATTTTGTTTTATTATTTTTTTAAAAAACCACATGATTTCATTTTTCTGTGTTTTCTCTCCTTTTCAGGCCCGTTGGTAGCAATTTCATGGGGGTTTGGGGTGGGCACAAAACAAAAATTTCTCGACCCTTCAAAGGCATTACTGTTCAGGGAATATAACAATGAATTAGCCTTGATTTCTTTTCTTATCAATATACTGACAATTGGGCACAACTGGAAATTACTTTCGTTTACATGTAGTTGGAATAGAATGCACTGGCTCTCCACCCCCCTGCCCGGCCCGGGACCATGAAACTTAAATAAGCTCATTTTTTATTTCAGTCTCTCTATTATTAATTCCTGTAGTAAACCAAGTTTGGGACGTGGCACGAAAAAGATCTCTCCCTGCTCAATGGCCGTAAGTGCAGAGCATAGGACAAAATTTGCAGCTCTCCACTGGCAATTGGTGGCGTCTCCATATGAGTAAAAATTCTCGTGAGGGACGTTAAACAACAATCAATCCTTTGGTGAAAGTAAGATTGTGATCAACAGTGAGTTCGTCTAAGTTTAATGGCCTTGGTGCATGATGTTTCAAATATGATAAATATGGCCCCCATTCCTGATTGCATGCTTAAATTGTATACAAATATCAGCTATATTTCAGTTTATATTGATATAGCATGATATTAAATATTAGGATTGAGAATTTTTTTTTCACTTCAACAAGTCTTAGGACCGAAGTAGAAGAGGGGGCGAAATCTTGGGTTCTCCACTTTTTGTGTGGAAAATAATCATGAGCAGATGTCTTGATATAAAATGCATCTATAGGCTGCATCCCCCTCCTAAACACACTTTTTCTTTCATATTCACCAACTTCTGGCTAATTCTTGCGTTGAAAAAAGTTTCTGAAAATAGTTATAATGAAAGATTCAAAACATCGCTTTTACAGAGGAAGTTTTGCATGTACCATTTTATTTATTTAATATTTGTTTGTCATTTCTTTTTTGGGGACCCCCCCCCCCCTTCCCCCGAGGAATATTGATACGTAACTATATCTACTGAATGTTTTTTAAATATGATATTATTGCAGATCTTAATATACTGGGGCACTGATCATAGTAGCCCATAGTGGTTGGGCGTTAGCCTCGTAAGTACCATGGGATGTTCAGAGTTGGATTGTCTTAAGTATCAACTAAACCCTATCCTCCACACCTCCCCAAAATAAAAAAGTCAGTAGACTTTTTAAAATGAGGGGGCACAAGCATATAATAACTATATTTTCTATAGTATTCTATATATATGTATATCGGCAACTCCCCCCCCCCCCGGCCCCAGACCCTACGGCCATGAAGAAAAATAAAATATAAACAAGAAGTAAGAATTAAAATAAGAAATAAAAAATGAAGTCGTTAGAATTTACATGTATTTAATTTGGGAAACAAGAAGTTATAAAAAAAAATAAAAAAAAAGTATTAACAAATTGTGGCACTGATAGTCCTCCATAGTTTCTCGTAATCAAAATTCGACAAACATGTAGACTTTACATTTGTAGAGTTGTGAATTAACTTTGTGTTTTATTCGGAGCGCGGAAATATAAATTCCGGAAAACAAAGTTTAAAACATCAAGATACACACATTCATAACTTGATCATAAAGTCAACACAGTTGCATTTTCAGTAAGTACCATGGGATGTTCAGAGTTGGATTGTTTTAAGTATCAACTAAACCCTATCCTCCACACCTCCCCAAAATAAAAAAGTCAGTAGACTTTTTAAAATGAGGGGGCACAAGCATATAATAACTATATTTTCTATAGTATTCTATATATATGTATATCGGCAACTCCCCCCCCCCCCCCCGGCCCCAGACCCTACGGCCATGAAGGAAATAAAATATAAACAAGAAGTAAGAATTAAAATAGGAAATAAAAAATGAAGTCGTTAGAATTTACATGTATTTAATTTGGAAAACAAGAAGTTATAATAAAAATAAAAAAAGTATTAACAAATTGTGGCACTGATAGTCCTCCATAGTTTCTCGTAATCAAAATTCGACAAACATGTAGACTTTACATTTGTAGAGTTGTGAATTAACTTTGTGTTTTATTCGGAGCGCGGAAATATATATTCCGGAAAACAAAGTTTAAAACATCAAGATACACACATTCATAACTTGATCATAAAGTCAACACAGTTGCATTTTCAGAACTACATGCTTGAATGTGTGAATTACCTTCTTACATATATGTATACTATGAAACTGATACTATTTTACAAGTTTGTATTTACAATCTTACAAGACTGCATTTACAAATTTACAAGTCTGGATTTTTGAACACGATTACCCTCCATATTGTAATAGCAAAAGACGCTGTCACTATCGAATGTCTATTAGTTGCTGAATGATGATGCGAATATGACCCTAAAGGCCCTGTCACACCAAGCTGCGTTCACACGGAGTCATTACGGCGTTGTTAAATTTTTAAAATCGCCGTGGAATCGCAGGAAAATTGCACAACTTTCTGTAAAATTTTCACAATATGAAGATGTCACGGAGTCCCTACGGCGAAGGACGCGATTCTACGGCGATCTCACGGCGTTCTACTGCGTTCCCACGGAGATCTCTCGGCGACTGACTGCACTTCCGCGGAGTTTTCACAGCGCGTTAGGAGTTTTCACCTCGTGTTCACGACGCTGGCTGCGTTCACAATACGTTCACAATGCGTTCTATACTCATTGATATATATTCAGAAGGAATGTAAAATATTTTTGTTTAAAGATTCAAGTTACACGATGAAAAGACTTCTAATTATGCCAAGAAATATTCTTAATAATTAAAAATGTTCTATTTAAATACTTTAGTACTAAATTATTAATAGTTTTATGATTAAACTCCTTTTTTTTTCAATTTTATCAGTTCAGATGTGTTGTCAGACTTTCTTTGATTTTATTATGAATGTAAAAAAAAAAATAAACACAATGAGAAGTTTTCTACAAAATCTAAGTGAAACAACAGAACAAGTTCTGGTGTAACTTTCTCTTCCAATTTTTTTTTTTCACTTAAATGCTCCAATTGCAACAAATACGTTGGAATTATTGCTGATCAAATATGATCCCATTGCTCTTGTTTAGTGAGCTGGCTGACAACGCTCTAACAACGTCGTGAAAGCGCATTGTGATCGCCAACGGACGCTGTAGAAACGCCATGATGGGAGCGCATTGATCGCAGTGACAACTCCGTGCTGTCGCCGTGTAATCGCAGTCGAAAAAATCACAAGACGATAAATCTCATTAGAAGCGCCGTAAAAACGCGATAGAAACGCAGTGACATCTCCAAGGACTCCGCGACATCTCCGTGAGGTCTCCGTGGAAGCGCAGTCTACTATTACTGCGTTCGTGCCGCGATCATGTGCGTCTTCAAGGCGTTCGTACGGAGCTCCCACTACGTTACTGGAGATCTCACCGTGCTGCTATGGCGATCATACTACGTTTCTACTGCGTTCTTATCAGACTGCGATCACACGGCGCGTACTTTGTGCATGCCCAAAGTGATCGCCGTCCCCTGGCGTTCTAGGAGACCCTACGCGACCCTACGGCGTTCAGTGGAGATCTTGCCGCGTTGTCACGGCGCTGTAGGAGACTCTACAGTGATCTCGACGATTTGCATTTTTTGAGGACACCGTGCAGTCGCCGTGAGGACGCAGTCCCGGTGTGACAGGGGTTTAACTTACTAGATGGCATGTGTGTGCCAGCTGTTTATGGAGACTCAAAAAACTCTAAAATTTAGGTGGGACTTATCCAACTTTATTTTTAGCAAAGATGAAATGTGACGCTGTTATAAACACTTTGACGTTATCATTAGTGCGCCGTAAGGGACACAATACATAACATAAAACCTCATAGTTTGTTTATTATACCCCCCGCTTGAAAAGCGGGAGGGTATATAGTGATCGGGATTTCCGTCCGTCCGTCTGTCCGTCCGTCCGTCCGTCTGTACGTCCGTCCGTCCGTCCGTCTGTTACGCTTTTTCTCTTATCCGCAACTCCTCTTATACTACTGAGTGAAATTAAATGAAACTTTCACAGAATCTTTATTACATATTGCCATTGTGCACCTCCTATTTTACTTTTTTATTCGACACGTATTTTAGTTTTCTCAGAGCAAAACATTTTTTGTTTACCTATGACGTCACATAATAGAAGCTTCTGGATAACATTTCATAGGACGAGTTATTCCTCTTTACACATTACCGTAAAACAATATAAAGCAACACATCGACATTATGGGAGGCGGGGGGTATCATTTAGTGAGCTCATTGCTCACAGTACCTCTAGTTTATGCATATATATTATATCTATTTGAAATTTGTATATTCAAATAGTATGTACGTAAGAGAAGTGAAAACTTCACAATGCGGTGATGATTAATTTTCACAGTAGATAACTTGTCCACGATTTTACCGGACAACCCTCGTATGTCTATTTAACACTATATTTATTTTGTTGATCGTTCTTCGAATTTTGATTAAAATTTCTCTATTCACTTTTCTCGTTTCTTTTTCCTTTTGGTATAAACCTGTTTTAGATATAACTAAGAGGTATATAATTACGGTATACAACATACACATACCAGCACAGTTGTATCCATCGCCTACAAATCCCACGTTACAGCTACAGTCGTATCCCCCAGCTTTGTTGGTACAGCTTCCATGCACCTTATCACAGGCGTGAGTGGCCGCAGAGGTACATTCATCGATATCTTTAAATAAAAAGCAAACAATTGAACATCTTATGGAGAGGACTTATATAGACAGTGCCTGCTGTCTAATCCTGTTATGTTTATACATAATAAAATATTGTTTAAATTAAATTAATTGAACATCTGAATGATATACATTGTATATCTAATACTTTAATAAGTTTTAAAAGGCAGATACGTGATTGAAGCAGGAGATATAAATCAGAGTTTCAATGTTTCACGTTATTATTTATTTATGAAAAAAATAAGCAATCAACATTCTCTTATTATGAGGACTAGGGAGGCATTACTTATTCTAGTACACCATTTTACAACGAATTGTTGGGGAACATGAATGTGTGTACTATCGAAATACAATTACATGTATTTCTTATTATCCAAGATTTTCAAAACTTCAAAGTGAGGGCATTAAACTCAATGAATAATGTGCCTATGTTTTAAACTTTTCAAAAAACCTTCCGATCTCTAGAATTCATATGAATTTCTCATTTCAATTCTCGGAGATCTGTAATTCTTACCATCACAAGTACGACCATCCGCTCCTTTATTGTACCCTGAAGGACACTGGCAGGCAAATCCTCCGTCATTATTTTGACATGTGGCGGGTGGATCACAATCGTGGGTTCCATTTGTGCATTCATTAATATCTAAAAATAAAGATTCTCTCATCAAACAAAGATTCAAAACGTAGCTATAATGTCATTTCTTGTTCTTGCATGCAGTTTTAATAATATCTTTGGCTGGGCAGTATTAGTGTTCAGCCTGATATTCAGTGTTAAATCAGACTTTTTTGGAATGATATCCCCAAAATCAATTGTTATCCAAAAAATGGCGATAAATGAACAATTAAAACATTTAATCTTATATATAGTGCTAATTTTAATCAAATTGAAAGACGGAAAGTAACTGAATTTGAAGCAAAGTTTTTGTCTGCTTTTGAAAATTCCGATAATTCCTTACCTAGGCTAATCGTAATCAGAAGTTATTACATTGCAACATAAGTTAATTAGTAGATATGTCATTTGAATATTTGTTCAATGTTTTTATACCCCCCGCTTGAAAAGTGGGAGAGTATATAGTAATCGGGATTTCCGTCGTCCGTCCGTCCGTGTATTACACTTTATCTCTTATCCGCAACTCCTCTTATACTACTGAGTGAAATTTAATGAAACTTTCACAGAATCTTTATTACATATTGCCATTGTGCACCTCCTATTTTACTTTTTTATTCGACACGTATTTTAGGTTTCCCATAGCAAAACATGGACATTGCCATTATATGTTTACCTATGACGTCAGATATAGAAACTTCTAGATAACATTTGATAGGACGAGTTATTCCTCTTTACACATTACCGTAAAACAATATATAGCAACACATGGACATTATGGGAGGCGGGGGTATCATTTAGTGAGCTCATTGTTCACAGTACCTCTAGTAAATCCTAGTTTCATTTCAAATTTATCAATCGCAAATGGAATGTGTTATAAAGTTTTCTATTTTTCTGTTCTTTTTAATCTACATTCGAAATACCATTCAAAAGATTGTTTGTATGGTATCTTAATATGTACATGTATTAGGCCATATTTATGTCAGATTTTCGCATATTTTGAATAAGAAAATCTCCTAATTCTCCTTTCCAAACAATCTAATTACCCGGTATTTCAAATACGAGTAACAACATGGATGTAGCTTACTAAAAATACAGAGTAGTATAGTTCCAGACCGTGTTTTTGAAAGATTTCTAAATTTGTCTCTAATGCATTTTTGCTAGCCATGAGTTTTTGATCCATTGTGGAGCGAAGTGGACCGAAAAACCGTTGGCTAGCAAAGATGTCATTAGCACTTTTGTCCTATACATATGATGGGTAAATGAAAGGGCAGTTTTTCAAGAACTATATATGCCTCATATAATTCCCAGTGAAAAATTATCAGTTTTCAGTCTAAGAAAAGTGACTGAAATAGTCTGATTTCATTTTTTACAAATAATACAGAATATTGCCTGAGGCAAAGATCATATCATGCATTAAAACATTGCCTTTTATTTATTTTGAGAGTTTGATATTTCAGTAATAGATAAATGTGCCACTGACAGTGAAAGAAATTCTTTCAAGAATGCTGGAATACTTCTCTCTGTATAGAAACAACTACAGTGTCAAAGGTATTTGAAATAATAATAATAATAATAATAATAATAATAATATTTTGAAATTGAAACATAGAGTGTAAACAATGCAATAAATTATGATAAAAATAATTTAAAGAAGTTTTTTTGGAAATGAGAACAAATACGTAAAAGAGAATCTAAATTAAACTTAAATTCAATAGAACAAAGAAATCAAACAGATACTGAAGGTACACAAATTCAATTACCTCGAAGTAGAAACTCTTATAATTAAAAGGACAGGTAAGTCTCCTTTCTGTGGTTTTTACGTCTGATTATATACTTTTGAATTGGTATGGACATGTTTTAAAACATCCATAATATCATTGTATGTTGTTAAAGAAGCTTATTACAAGATCGGAAAGTACGGGAGGGAGACGGGTTTTTTTTTTTAACCTGGTCTGGTTGGTCTCATTTTATCCCTCTTAGACTCCGTTTACACGTAAAAGCTCCTATTGGAATTATTGTTTTTTCCTATTTTTGATGATGAATACTTTTATTTATTGATATTTTGTTTTACAGTAAGATGAAGATTAATCTTTGCTGTTTGCAAAATAATTACGTTAGAATTCCCCCTTTTTAATTTTTTAAAAAAAAATACATTTTTGTTTTGAGACAGTTCTATGACAGTCTGATATTTCACAAATTATATCAGAATGCTAACAATTATCCACCTACCACATATTCATTTTTAGCGTACAATATAACAAAGGAAAGGATTCTAACGATATATTAATTTACATGGATTCATTACATTTATTTATAAGATAGCAGTGTTTTTTTTTTTTAAATATCGATCAAATAATGCCTTCTTTAGTTGCATAACAGTAGCATTATGGTTTTATATTTTAGTCATTAACCCTAATGCTGCAGATCCGATAATGCATATATGGTGCCATTTACGGCGTAATAGAGATGTATTTCTCCACTCTATAGTGCATTGAAATGCTTCGTAAATTGCACAATATTTGCATTTTTGTGATCTGTAGCGTTATGGTCTAGAATGCTTACAGTTATAAGTCTAGAATATAAACCCATGCATAACGCTACAGTTTGGCAGCTATACCAACCTGTGCATGTATAGGCGTCCTGTCTAGTGTACCCTGTCTTACAATTGCATTGGAATCCCCCTTCATTATTCTGACAGGTGCTAGTTGCATCAACACAGGTGTCAGCATTGGTCGTACACTCATCGATGTCTAAAAAAGCAACTTGCTTCATATATCATAATTTCAGTCTTATAACATTGATGCCTAATGAAATCATTCTGATACGCAAGAAACATATTTAATAAGAAGCACATGAATAACAATGATGTTATCAGAGAAAGTCGTTTTTTCTTACGAAACTAACAACGAAATGGAAAGATAGATGGCTATGCAACACGTTTGGTCTTAGAATTAATTGTCAAATAACCGAGTTCAAGATTGTTTTATGTTAAAATAATTTAATTTTAGTTGTAACATGTCATTTGATTGGTTAAACGGTTTTATCCATTTTGTATAATATAACTTGCCTACGTCATAATTAGTTACGTCAAAAACGTATTATTCCGGTTGACGTTAACTTTAAAAATATGCGATATTTGAAGCCTTTTTTCGAAGGAAAAAATGAAAAAATTGTCTCATTGTCTACACTTGAAATTAAATTATAAATAATGAAGCCTATTTCAACTTATGTTAATACGATATAACATAACTTGGGGCAGTTTACGCTTTTTTATAAACCGCGAAGCGGTTTATAAAAAAAGCGTAAACTGCCCCAAGTTATGTTATATCGTATAACATAAGTTGAAATAAGCTTCATTCCTTAAATATATGATACTTTGGTATAATATTTTGATTAAACAATCTTAATGATTTACGTCTCATAGTGCAAAAAATCACTTATTCATTGCCAAAAAATCATTTAAAATTTCTTGCAAAATTCTTATATTTTGCTTTCAAAATATTGTGTAAAATTGCTTACTCCCTTCATCATTAGCGTATTGAAGAAAGAAATAACATAACATTAAAGGTACAATTAATTAACTTATTCGGACATATATTTCGTGTATTTTTCGTTGTAGGTTTACCTATGCAGTAATTGCTGCCATTCAGAGCAAAACCAGAAGGACAAACGCAGTACACTTGTGCGTTAGAGACTGCGCATGACGCTTTATCACTTCCGCCATCACAATTGTTTTTCTGTTCCTGTGAGCACTCAGTATCAGCTGTTGTTAAAATTTTAAAAATCGTAATATTAATGTTTAATTGTATTTACAACCACATTGAAAGATCTAAAACTAATCAAACTTGTTTGAGAACTGCAGTGAGTACATTTTATTAATTATAGATACTATTAATTATTCTTTAAGTTCGATACTTCTTCAAATTCCTTGTTCTAAAACTCTCATGAAATGAAATAAATTTCTTAAAATGCATTTCATCATTCATACTTTCTATTGTTGAAACAAAAAGTGAATTCATCCTATTACAAGATGAACTTCCTTAGTTTTAAAAACCGTACATTCAAATCATATTAAGGACAGATGATACAAACAAACTTTTATCAAAAAATTTGAATATAAGAACTTTAAATTAAATGAATAAAATGAATAACTTTCACCGCGTAGTTTTTAATTTTTTATTCAAATTTACACAAAAATGGCATTTAAAGTGAATAATATTTGTATACGAGGGTTGTCCCGTAAAATCGTAGACAAAGCGTTTTTCTCAGAAAAGTAATGGGCACACTAAGCTGAAAATTTCAGTAAATGTTTGTTACGGTTCCGTAATTATTCCCGTTACTATGAGTAACATTTTCTGTGGAAATACAGAGTACAAGTTAGACAAGAACTCCCTGCAATATACTGGACTACAAAGCGACAAATTATGTTTCGTTATTTGTATGTTTAATTCCATTAACAATTATATATTTACCAAGTACATAATTGGGACGAGGTCGGTAATTAGTGACACCCGAATTTCCTCGACGTCTTTAATTCCCAGGTCATGCTTGTACTGTTTAAGATTGTTTTGTTTAGGCTTACAAAGTTCATCATCGATAAATATTATCAATGTTTCCCGCAGTAATTATCCGCGCCCTAGGGTGCGTGTTTCCTTTCGTCGGTTCGATCGGCATGGCAGCATATCAACTAACAAACATGGCGGGTATTTTCGCTTTGTCGTGACGTCACGACAATCGAGCCCGATGCCAATATAAGCCAGCGCAAATCGACTGACAGTCAGAATAGGTTGAGACTAGGTAGAGAATAGGTTAGTACGACTGCCAGAATCATATCGCCAGCATGGCTGGGAGAGATAGTCGTTGGGTAATTGTCATTACATAATTTATTAATTAATTTTTGGGAGCTGATGAATTTTGTAACATATTTTATTAAATTACTTTTTACTATTTATATTGAATTAGCCTGTGGTAGAAAATTAGTGGGAGGTAAAATAACTCTCCCATAACTATACCTGACTATAATTGTATTGTAAAGAACTCCCAATATTTTGGGAAAAGACAAATACTTTTATAAATTTATATTAATAATTCCCTAAAACTTATTTCTCCCATTTAAGAATATTTTATTCCCATTCTGGGAGAGAAATAATATTTCTACGGGAGTAAGAAATAGGGATAATTATTCAAAGAGATCCTGCAAATTAAATACAACAAGCATTAATAAATTTTTATAAACTTTAATCCTGACTCATAGTTCTTTGTCCAATATACAGAATTGGGAGACCCACAAGTTGTCTCATGTTTATTTATCATATTTAAGTGCATGATATTTTTTTTTTAATAAAATATAGGCAAAAATAAAGATTTTGTTATGCTTGAATGTGCACGAGGTATTGTTCTACGGCGGTCAAAAAACCAAGGTTTCATTAAAGAATGCACAAGTTTGAATTCAAAATAAAAGTTTTAAATACATAAGATTTGGATTAAAATTATCCTAATTCAATTCCACAATCAATTTTGTAGTCTTTGTAAAAATTTTAAGGCATTTGGTAAATTTTTGGCAGTTTCTCGAGCATTCGAAATGGGAAAGTGGTAAACAAAATACACGAAAAATGGCGACGTTTTATGACGTTACGGCGCACCGGAGAACAGTTCCGTTTTATTTCGATGTTGTAATGACACCTTTAGAGACTTGAAATACCATAGAAGAAAAAAGATTATAAAAATATTTAAGTCACCATATCTTAAGTATAAAAATGAAATAAGAGTTTTCTTCGCGAAGTTTTTTTTTGATCGAGTCCCTGGGGAGTACAAAACATAAGGAAACTCCTAATGTAATAGCAAAAGACGCCGTCACAGTAGACCGCCGATATGAGATTTTCTATTAGTTGAATTATGGTGAGAATATTGTCCGTAACTTACTAATAAATCTTCAGAAGATCGCATGAGGGTGCCAATTGGTTCTTCGATTGTTTATGGAGACTAAAGAATGTGTATCAATGAAATTCCTAAATTTAAGTCGGACTCATCCAACTTCATTTTCAGCAAAGATAAAACGTGACACTGTTTTAGACACATTGACGTTATAATCCTTGCGCCGTAAGGTGATACAATACATGGCATAAAATCTCATAATTTGTTTATTTATGCATATATTTATCTGAAATTTACTGTGTATATTACTAAAATATGTACTAAATAATAGTGAAAATTTCAGAACGCAGTGATGTTTATTTTTTACGCTAGACAACTTGTCCACGATTTTACGGGACAACCCTCGTAGATTAATAAGGATGGTTTCAGAAGGGCAGACTTCTGAACATCACAGCAGGTTTACAATTTCTTTATATTGTAGAAATTTATTATTTGCATCATTTGCAATGAAATTAGGCCAAAAAATATATACCAATCCAGGCATTTATTTTTTGTTTGTATCATCGGTCCTTAAAGGTAACGAAACTACATGGTACTATCGCCTCATATTCAAAGGAGACATTTTTAAGGTATTTTTTAGCTGCAGTGATATATAAACATACGTATACAGCTGACTTTGTCGGTTGTGTTCAGTTTATATCCCGTGTTACAATCACATGTGTACGTTCCTATTCCATCCACACATTTCTGAGCACAATTGTTGGAGCCTGCGCATTCGTCCACATCTAGAAGTTGGGAATAAAGAAGTGTGAAATATGATTTATAATTGAATATAATTCATAGGCATTATCTTTGTTGAATCAATTTGCTGTTGACTGTATATTTGTCTCTTACCCTCACAGGTATTTGTCTGGGTATTTTTGCGGTATCCATGGTTACAGACACATGTGTAACTTCCGACATTGTTCCTACACTGGGAATTAGCAGGGCACTGGATGGAAGAATCGGAACATTCGTCTATGTCTAAGAAAGAACAGTGAACATTTTCAAACCATTACACACATGCAGACTGGTAAGCGTTTGATTGATCAACACACTTTTAAAAAGATTGCAAATTTTGTTCAGTATTAATTCTATTAATTAATATGCAATACATAGGAATAGTCCCTAGATATATATTTTTTTTCTTTTTTAAAAAGGTATTACCAAGAAATTTCTATTAACATGAAATGGTCAGACACATACTGTATCCTTACATTAGGTAAAAGATGAATGCATCCTTTTGACAGACTTGCATATTCAAAAGCATACAAACTTACCTGTACAAGCATAAGTTGTTTCCCTTGTGTACCCTGTTTTACAAGGACAGGTGTACCCGCCGACGTCGTTGAGACAGGTTGTTGTTGCATCATCACACTGGTCAGCATTTGTCAAACACTCATCCTTGTCTGCGAACATACAATGGATATGACTCAAATATCATTATTATATCAATATACAAATATGAAATGTGAAGAATGCAAACGGTCATCATGTTAAAAATCAATGATGCGCAGACTGTGATCAGTACAAAAAGGGGCATTTGAAAAGATCAGAGAGAGGAGATCGGGAAAACCTTCCCTTTGAAATGTTCTCAATAATCAATAATTATCAATACTAAACATTTAGATGTAAACTAGGGGATCTTTAATTTGCATCATTTAGTTCAGTACAATACGTAAAAACCATGTGAGCAAATAAACAACTCCTCGCTGCCTAATAGTATCATGGACTGAAAAGATGATTTCAAAGATTTTCAGGTACTACTAAATTCTTTCTCACCAGAGCAGCTTTTGGCATCTCCACCTAGCACATAGCCATCAGCACAGGAACAGGTAAATCCAAATGGGATGTTAGTGCAGTTATGAGCACATGGCGGAGGATTGTTTTTAACACATTCATCCTTATCTACAAATTAACGAAGAAAAAATATTTCTACAATTCGCAATATATTTGTACAATGTTTAAAGGCTTTAACGTTTAAAACAAGCTTCCCCCGTTTCCCATTAAATTTTCAGTAAAGTTATCATTGATGATAATTGTCTATCAAGTTACCCTTCTTCTTTTTCAGAATCATATGAATAAAAGGACTAAAACGAAGAGATAAAAAAGCGAATTTTACTTCCATGGGCTATAAAAACATACCTTGCAACATAGTAAGTTTCTTCTCCAAAAAAAAAATAATGTTAAAATTGTTTTTGTATATTTTAATTTTTTTTCCACATTCCATGTTGGTGTTCGAAAATATTTTTCATCATCACCTGTGCATGTTATTCCATTCCCGTCAAGGTGAGTCGGGCACGGTCCACACGTGTAACCAGCGGGAGTGGTGCTGAGATCCCTCGCCAAGACATCGGTACAGTCCACCCCCGGCCAGCAGGGGCTATCTGCACACCCATCCTCGTCATTCTCACAAAACTTTCCGTCGTATCCAGTCAGGCAGACACAAGGGACGACAACAAACTGATTACTACTGCTAACACTGAAGTCACACCGGCCACCGTTCTGAAAGGGTGTTTGGATGAAATACGTTCAAACATTGTCTGCTGTTATAATTAAGTTGATTAACTGTGAAGCTGTTGATATTCATTAAATTGATCTGCTGAAACATGTGAAACTCAATGTACTGATTTTGAGCATCAGATCAGCCGAATGTCAAAAGACAAAAGAGAATAATAAATATAGCTGACCCTTTTCCATCAACATTTTTTATCTTTTTTTCAGATTTGAAATATTTAGTCAATCATTAACCTTTAACATTACCTGACATTTACAAAGCTCTATTTTTGGCGTCCAGAATGACTGCGCCTTGCCATCAGAGACAGTGATCTGAATCACCGAACTGTTAATGTCAGCAATATTTGACCAGGTCAGGATTTTGGTAGAGTTGTCTACCGTCAATCCAGAGGGCGCGTCGTCATTTACCAGGAAGTAAATGGTGTCGCCCGTGTTCTTATCTGTGGCGTCAAGTTGAAACGTAAATGTCTGTCCGACAGACACTTCAAATGTAACATTTCCGTTATTTATTTCTGGTGGGTAATTAGCTGTGAACAAAAATCCATTACATTATTTGACCTTCATTATATATGCTGCAGTTTTTAATATAATTGATTTATATTAATATGAAATTAGATCCGCTTATTAATGCACAATAATTACCCATGGACATTTTAAGGGATGGTTAAATCTATTGCAACAAAAATTCCTATATTTAGTTTTCCTGCATATATGGTCCACCCTAGTAAATTCAAATTTCATAAAATATGTTTCATAACTATTACCTAGCGTGGATTTTGTTTCCTCTAGCGCATTCTTTGTTTCAGAAGTAGAAGAAGCTAAAGCAGCATTCTCTGTAACTTTAAAATCAAAGTAACATTCCCGCCGAAGTTCTGGGTTGTCGTCTGTTGAGGCTCCGCCATTACAGGTACTAATGGCAGTTGATCGTTTGTTGCCATCGGAAAACATGACGGTAAGGTCAGGATTGAAAAACACAGGTGTGTAACTGTTGTCGATATGAGTATTCCAAGTGTCACTGCCACTGTATGTAAATAAGGTACTGGATTCAGTATTTTGCCCTGTAAAGCCAAAAAAGACAGACAGCATTATAGAAGGTGTTTACTATTCATATTTTTTGAACATTTTATTCAAAATGCTTTTTTGTCTTCTTTTTTTGAAGCAATTTTTCGTGGAAATGCACAAAATCTACCTACATGTCTTTCCGTAGTTATATATTACATCTTCTGTAGAGGTTGATGACGTCACTGACCCATTTGGTGCTTTGAAATCATCTGTAGTATCGTCGTTGAAGTTACCCAGGAGTCCTGAAAATTAATACGCTTAAGGTCCAGGCAAGTAGAATGAGTGTTTGACCATCATTAATTATGAAAGAAAATAATTGTTGTTGTTTGTTTTTACTTCTAGGGTTTTGGGGATAAATTGTTCAATTTTGAATACATTTTTTATCATTAAAATGCTGAAAATAAACGATTTGATTCAATAATAAAATACTGTCTAAATTGGTAGTTCAATGTGGCAACTTTTTGAAAATATAATTATAAATACCTTCGAAGGCACCCTTATATTTGGCATCAGAATCAATGACCAGCTGAAACATTTGATTTTTCAGTTGCACCCCCGCAGTCAGTCCACCACTAAAGATCATCTTCCAGGTTGGCACACTGTTTGCCTCAGACTTACTGATGGATACTTCAAGCCAGTCAACATCACTAGACAGGTCAGGGTTTTGAAGATTACCATTTTTCAAGATTTCTATTCATAGCAACATGTATAGTTATTAAAATACTATAATAGTCTGTAAGTATTTAATTACCAGGTATACACATATTGTTTAAGTTATTTTGCTTTTTAAAAGTGTTTTTACTAGATGTATCTAGGTTGCATGAAATGTATGAATAATTTGACCTGAGAGTAAAATTGCAAATACATTTAAAGTGAGATACTCGAGAGCTTTAGATAAATTCACATTAGAATCAGTTGATGGGCTGCAAATTTGGACCTGAATTTGGCAACTAAAGCCTTTGAGCAGTAAGGGGTATTTCAAGCCAGTATTTACAGCGACACTAGACCCCGACTATAGCAGTTCCATCTGGTGGACTGGTCTACACGTCTAACAGTGGGATAAGAACCCTCTTGCGACCAAATTTTTAAGAATAGGCATATTAATTAACATACCGGAAAATCATATATTTTCGTGGGGTCAAATTTTCAAGGTTTGAGGGAAAAATATTGGCTAATTGGGATTTGATTTCGTGGTTGGAATTTTGTTTTAGTAGTAATGCTTATAAAATTTTACATTTCATTGTGGTTATAAATTCGTGGATCTCTCCATTCCTCGAAAACAACGAAAATTAAACCCCCATGAAAATTAGTGATTTCACAATGTTTACATATGTAAAATCTATATTCCAGTCCATTTCTTTTAGGAACATATCAAAGATACCTTCTGGGCGTAAAACCAATATACCTTGTCCACTAATGGGTCCTTATAGTTTATATTTCATGTTTAATTTATTAGCATAATTAACAACTGTGAATCACTATAAGTAGCAAACACATTTACGAACCTGCGCCATCGTTAGCAGAATTAAGGCGGATTTCAATCTTGTCACTGCTTGGGCTGCTTTGTTTACCAGCTATTGAACTAATGTAGGTTGCGCTTTTCACACCATCTTTTTCTAACGGTGAAAATCTTCCCTGAACCTCCACTTCTGAAGTCCGTAATAAAACAAATTCCCCGTGTCCGTTGAAGGTAAAGGACAAGCCATCTAGAGTAGTCAGATGGGGATCTCCCAAAGCACCACCTGTAAAAGCAAAAAAATATGAAAAATCTTTCAAAATTTGGACAATTAATATATTTTACTTACAGTATTATCCTATGAATTGTTTTATATCGTACGCACAGATTAGAAAGTGTGATTATTCTTTTAAAGTGTACTTAAACAAAATAACTCGGGAGAAGAGCATACACGGCCTTTTTAAATTAGGAGAGGTCATGATCAGATAAAGGGGCATATCCAAGTTCATTCATTGTGAAAATAATTGCAAAATTATTGTATGAAAAAAGTGCACATTCTGCCAAATAATTAAATCATAGAACGTCATCATATAACTGCATTTCTATTGAAATTCATTATAGGACACATTATTTCAGACATAAGATACACTTATTCCAATTCCCGCCTGTATTTTACGTTTACAAAACAATTTTCAACACAGTATTACAAGCTTTAATAAAGCATTGAACAATTTTAGACCTACCGGCTCCACTGGCGACAAAATTATCAAATGTACAGACTGGGCGTCTCTCTAGAAATCCCTGACAGAGGTCGTCCTTAGAAGCGAACATATTGTTGGCATAACAGCAAGTCCTATACATACTGTCAGCATTATCTTGTGCTAGTCCAGAGTGACGCCTGAAAGACGAGAAGAATGTGGTATGTTTCTTGCAAATGTTTGATCTTAGAACTAAGATCTATAAGGTCAAAATACAGTATCCGACAGTAGTCTTTCTCGTCATCGTCATCTTTTAATGGAATAAATTGGAATCGGGAATCTAACATGATTTTCTTAATTTTACACCACCAAACAGGGCTTGCACTAACCTCCTTCTTCAATCTGTGGGACAGAATACAATTTTTACCTGTAAGTGTTAAACCCATTGGCTAACATGTGATCTAGAACCAATCCTTTATTGATGTTGTCATAACAACAACGTATGGTGCGTGCATCGCTTGATGTAGAAGACATGGCGCTTCTCGTAGCAAAACACGTCATTGAGTTTGGAATCCCTCCGTCCATGTACTGCACTAGAGTGTCTGTTTTCTGTAGTAGACTGGGTGGACACTTATGTACATCTGCACTCACAACAGGATTATTATTGTCGTTGGAATCAGTGGTTATCCACTCTGAACACACCAGACCCGGATGATCAACTGGGACCGTCTCTGTCAGGCGATAGTAGGAGCGGCCTTTACTGTGAACAAAGAAAATAATTATTTGAATTTATGTGACATAGAAATTGTAGTTTATATATCTTCAAAACAGTGTTTTTCTTCTAAGTACTTATTTTTAACAGACCGAGAGGTGAAATATGAAACTGAAACTTTGGATGTTTTCTTTAACAATAAGAAATATAGGAAACCCAATTTTTAAAATGTGCAAAAATTATTCAATGGTTTAAGGAATGAAATATTTATGTTTTTGTTTTTGTATGTAAGTAATTAGTTTTCAGGGAAGGGTCCAGATCGGTAAGATTTGTCTTTAGAAAAGATTGATTGCATGAAGCATAAAGATTAACAATTTTACTCCATAAAAAGTGTCACAATTAATTTTCATGAAAAAAAGATTAGATATAGATCATTTACTTTGTAGCTGGCGAAATGACAACATCGTCTATCCTTTGTATTTTAGGCTTGTTTGCAGCGTCATTCAGAAGATCGAGGTAAGATTGGGCGTACTCTGAGGCAGAGCCCCCCTGTTTGAGGGTACCAATCCTGACTGGGTATTTCCCAACTGAATCCAGAACCTTCCACTTCATCTCTCTGTCCTCGTAGGTAACTTTGACGAAGGAGTGTATGAAGTCTGTGATCAAGATGAGCTGGAATGTCACAGTCTACGAAAACAGGAGTGAAATTATATAACAGTCAATGGGTATAAATGTGCCAAAAAATACATTCTCTGATGTCTTGAGGAAAATATTTGAAAGGAAAAAAAAACAATTTCTAAAAGACTTTTTTCCCTTTAAAAATAAGAACAGTATATGCATCGATTATAGAATACTTAGCTATAAGATAATATATTAGATATATTCATTTTTCATTATTTTTTCCCAACCAAATTGAATCAACCGAAATGATGCTAGTACATTACTTGAGATGGAGTGGCCGGAATTTGATTTTGTTCCATCCTGTACCATGTGATCACAAGCATATATTTTGGGATAAATCCAGTAACACTAAATTTCCCGGCAATTTCTGTTGCCTTGGCTACCATAACGTCATTCTCTGACGTCACTTCAGGTGAGTACTCTTTGTAATACATTCCATTACTTGTACTTGCCTGTTAAAAAAAAAATATTGCATTAATTAATTTAGGATATTCCGCCTAAGTAGGAATAGGCATATTGAATGAAATGTATATCAAAGTATATCAAGAACTATAAAAAGACGAAGAATATGTGGTTCTAGTAAATGATCCAGAATTTAGGGGAAATCTTTTAAGAGTTGGATAAATCTTTTTATAGGCAACGCAATGACACTGAAAGGTTTGTGAATGACCAACTAAAGATAACTGAATATGATATTTCCGTCTCATCAAAAGCTGGCCCTCTTCAACAGAGAAACCAGAAAGTTGTAAGAACTTGTTTCCAAACTTTTGATTAATTCAAAATTAAAACAGAACTAATTTTTTAAAGTATTTTCTTTAAAATAGAGACATTTTTGATAGATAACAGATAATTATTACATTAAACATGACATTACTCTTCATTGAAATTAGACAAATTTGCCTCTTGATGAAACGAGATTTACTGAATTGGAATAAAAACATGTAGAAGTAGCTATGGTAAAATGAATTTGAATTTTTGTCCACCAAAAAATATTAATTGGTATCAAATCATAGATTTATTTTATCTTAACATAAAATACCCTGTATGAAAAGGAGCACACTGCGTCTAATGCAGGATGCTTATTCCCCATTGCATCCAAACCAACTTCTGATACATGTTTTGGAAGTCAGCTATTACACTGCTCCTGATATGTATTATTTGAGAGGGCTTGGAAAATGTCCGTTATCGCCACTTTCCTACATTAAGGAACCCTACTTACCCCGGAACTGATAACCATGTTTGACCACCAGGGGGCAACAGCAGCCTTTTCTTGGAAGGTATCATCAATTTCGAACTTGGTGGGATTTGTAAACGACTTCCGTTTTCCGGTACTAACAGTTTCACTTGTGATTGTAGTAAATAGTAGTAAGCCACTCCTTGTAAACTATAAATATTTTCAAACACCATGAGTACAGATAAAGAATGCTCTAATTCTAGAATTGCAAATTCAAAGTTCAATTCATATAAGCATTTTGTTTTAAATTTTTATTGTTTCTTACATACCGCATAAGTAGAATTTTTAGCGAGGATTTTATTTTGGCATTATATTAGCTGACATCGCTAAAATTAAATATGGCTAAAAATTAATTGCGTATTATTGGTTATAGTTTCTTTAGTTAGCATTTTAAAATCGCTAAAATTACTTCTCGTTAGAAATAAAATACCAGATTTTAGGTAGAAATCGCTAAATTTGCGTCTCGCTAAAATTTCCGCTTATACGGTATATGATGTTGAATCCAATAATTTTTACATTTAACAAAGATTGAGTAAAAATAAGTTTGATAAAATATGGGGAGAAAGAGCACATTCATACTTAATGTTTAAATGCCAGTGTTACTAATAAATGGAATATATTTATCAAAATATTCTTAATTTAAATAAAGTATCTATTAACGTTAATATAAGTAAAAAGCATCTTTAAATAACAGATAATGAGGTTTTCTCTTATTATTGTTGAGTATTGTGTGTTCCAAAGGCTATTTAACCGTTTAATTAAGAAATTAGAATAAAAGTAATATGCTAAATCTTTGATCCCATATTAGAGGTAATATTTTACTTACATAGAATGATGGATACAGATAAGTCCCGAAGGGTATAGCAAACTTAGGGAAGAAGTAAGGGGAGTACTCATCATTGGAACTCAGCATAGTGTGTCCGCTATGGGACATCAATCGTGTCTCTGAAAAAGTTGTATCAAGACAAACTGCATCAGTCATATATAAATCAAAGGAGAGGGAGAAAGAAGAAGAGCTGAATGCCTAGCTTAAAACTTTTGAATAATTATACAGTGAAAACGGTCTAATCCGGCAGCTGTGTAATCCGTCACTCTCTGAAATTAGACATTAAATTTCACTCCCATTTCACTATTTTCCATGATTTTTTACACTGTGCAATCCGACACCCTGTCTATTCTGAACCACAAAATTTGTCTCCCAGCGCATGTCAGAGTAGACAGGTTTCACTGTAGTACAAGATCTTAAAAACATTAAGTGTGGAAAAGCAATGACTGCTGGAATATACAGACCCTAAACCGTGCTACTACACCTTAGAAACGAACCGTACCGTTCCGTGCAGAAAGCGTACCGTACCGTGCACAAAGCGTACCGTACCGTCCACAAAGCGAACCGTTCCGTGAACAAAGCGTACCGTTCCGTGCACAAAGCGAACCGTTCCGTGCACAAAGCGTACCGTACCGTCCACAAAGCGAACCGTTCCGTGAACAAAGCGTACCGTACCGTCCACAAAACGTACCGTTCCGTGCAAGAAACGAACCGTACCGTTCTTTGGTTAATTATGCAAACCACGCCCCCAATGATTTTTGAATCGTATAATGACCAAATAAGTCATTTTGGTTTATTTCTCGCTACGGCGCCTGTGAAAGGAGGACGGAGGTTGTGTCTGCCTGTTGGAAACACCATTATCAAGTATCGTCTGTCTGGATCTTCAACTGTAAAAATAAGGAAACTACTCGAAGCAAACGACAACTGCAAAACAACTAGAGAGAGTGTGAGACGATTCCTTATTTGCTATAAATCAAATCAACTGGTTGTGTTTGTGGTCAAATGTACAGTACAGGCCACGAGTTTTTCCCGCAAAACACGTACGGGGCACAGTTCAATAGACTATAATACCACTAAGATAGAACACGCTTTCATGAATTAATTCCCTGGTTGTCTCTACTTTTGATTTTAATTCTGCTCATTTAAATTATAAAAATCTTATCGGATACAAGATCGTTTTTGTCGTAAGATCGTTTTTGTCGTAAGTATGCATTCATATGTAGTACATATCAGATGCGTGATTTTACTAATGAATTATTTTGTAAGAATTTTAAAACATATATAAACTGTCAAATTAAAAAAAAGATCCGTATTAAACTCTCACATTAATTCTGTTAAGATTCTTACTATATAAGGCGAATCATTGATGCAGTTATACTTGCACTGAAAATCTGTAATCATGTAAAATATGGATTAAAATATTACATGCGGTAAACATGAAGATTTCTACTGAACAGAGAGATAATAATCTTACTAATAAAACTGTTATCAACTTTCACGCTGCATAAAAAAAATCGCCAGCCGAATTTCTTGCAAATAAAATGTGCAAACTGCAGTATAAATATTCTGTACTTCATTCTGAAATACATCTTATAAAAAAAAATGAAGAAAAAAACAGTTTGCGAAAAAATGAAAATATTATAAGGTTTGTTACACTGTACCCCCATCCCCTTTCTAGAAAGCAATACGAATTAGCTGGTTAAAAGTTCTTTAAAAGTCTGCAAAGTGGTACGTTGTTGTAAATTAAAATTAACCATAATCTACAGGAAACATTTTTATAAGTGTCTGAAAAAAGATTATATTTACCAAATAAAATGAAATTTAAATAAAATATATCAATTGTCTTTCAAGCCATATTATGTTTGTTACCCCCCCCCCTCTCTAGAAGGCGATACTTATGCGAATTTTTGTGGCTTTAAATTGTGCTTTTGTAAAAAAAAGAAAATTATAATTCAGGGATACATGCTTATTTATTTTTGTCTGAAAAGGGATAATTTAGGAAGTAAATTTGTAATCAGTGTTGTGGTGAAACCTGGAAGATGAGTTTGCTGGATGTCTGTTGAGTGATTTAATACACTTGATGTGGTCAGAACTAAATAATTTGAAAGGTGTTTTAAACACACGCCCCCCCCCCCTCCCCCGTTTCTCCGGTTGTGACCCAATATTTTTTTTAGACAGGTGTGAACTATGAACTGACCAAAAGAATGTTTCAAATCACAGGAGAAATTCTTCCTGGGTAAACAGACTTTCAGGGTCACCTAGCGTCATGCCATTTTGATTGACAGCTAGGTGATGCACGGGGATTTCATGCGGCAGCATGCATGTACAGAGAATGGATTATTCATTGCACAATAGTTGTAAATGGGTTGATTAAATAGCATCATAGACCGATTAATTGTGACTTTGGCGATGTAAATAAAACGAAGAATGAGAATAAATACAAGTTATTATTTTTTTTTTTACAGATAATGTACATGTTTTAAGGGTTTGCATCTCTCTCTCTCTCTCTCTCTCTCTCACGATATTTTTACAGCCTTAACAAGAATAGAATAACTTAATAAAATAAAGAAAAACTTCTAAAAATAATTACTTAATACACTGAAAAAATTATTGAAAACATAAATACTTGTCTGTGAAAAGAATGTTTTTTGTTACGAGAAAGCGCTCGGAACTTATTGTATTAATTTCGTGTGTCTGCTGTTGATTTTTGTATTTATTTTGTTTACTGATATTTCTCTTCTGAAGCAAACGTTTAAGCGATAACAATTAAAAAAAACAATTTACATATCTAATTACTAGGAATAAAACATCGTCGGAACCCACGGGTTTTCTCTCCGTTACATTGCATTTAACAAATGCAGTGTAACGGAGAGAAAACCCGTGGGTTCCGACGATGGGAATAAAAATGAAGCAGGAATAGTCATATTTATTTCTATAGATCAATCAATTAAAAATAATTTATATCTGTGCATAGTGTTATATGTTTAGAACAAGTATATACCCGGTATATATTAATTCCTTTTAATTATGTTACAACTTTACTTTAAAGTAAAAAAATATTTCATTTTTAAAATTATTTTTTCCTTTTTCAAATGAAGGGTCAGCATACGTAAAAATTAAATACAGAAATATTTACGAATTCTATATATATTAATGCATATCTATACATAATGCCAAAGACATCGGTGGGATGTTTTTTTTCTTCCTTTCATTTTTTTTTTTTTTTTTTTTACATTTTTCCTCCTTCACTGCTGTAGTGTAAAATGTTTAAATTGAAACCTAGAAATTAATTTGTAAATAGCTGAAATATAATTATATACATGCATTAAGTACTTCAAAAGTCATTTAAAATGAATAAATTTTTAAGCAGCCAATCAAGAATTAAAGCTAACATGCTCCGCCCACTTCATTTACATACCGTTTCTCAAAGCGTACCGTTCTCAAAACGAACCGTTCCGTGCAAGAAACGAAACGTACCGTCCACAAAGCGTACCGTTCCGTGCACAAAGCGAACCGTTCCGTGTACAAAGCGTACCGTTCCGTGCACAAAGCGAACCGTTCCGTGCACAAAGCGTACCGTACCGTTCTCAAAACGAACCGTTCCGTTCACAAAGCGTACCGTTCCGTGCACAAAGCGTACCGAACCGTACCGTTCAAGTGGTGTAGTAGCACGGTTTAGGGTCTGTATCTTATTGCACTTTTTAAATTACACGTAATACTATTTATACCAGAATTCATAAAGATGTGTCATCGCATGTGTATTGTCAAATATACGACGAATTAATATATTTTGGTAAGAAAAGTAAAAAGTAAAATAATATTTATGACTTTGCAAAATTCTTTATATAAAATGGAAATAAAACAGGTGAAGAAGAAATTAAAGATGCAATCAAAGCAAAGAGAAAGGTATACCTTTGCATGTCCCCACTGTCCCCGCCCCCTGATATCCTGATTTACAGGCACAGGTAAAACTGCCAGGTGTGTTGGTACAAGTGGCCCGCTCCGGGATGTCACAATTGTTTGTCAAGGTGCTACTGCATTCATTGATATCTGTAAATATCAATAAAGTTAATGCATATTTTTTTCTATACATTTACATGAAGTATTCTCTGACTAATAAACATGCTATTCTGACTCCAAAGTGTACATTATATTAAAAGAGCACCTGTGCAGGTCCTTGTATCGGTACTATAGGTAAATCCGCTATGACAGGTACAGGAGTAGTTTCCTATAGTATCCTTACAACCGGACACGCCTACTTTAAAAGAATTCGTGTTCACGTCTTTACAGTCGTTGTTCGTCCTGGTACACTCGTTTTCATCTGAAATAGTTCATTAATTAATGTATTATAACTATACTTTCGTTTTTAAGTGAATCTGGATGATTGCCCTGTTCCAAAGTCTGCTTGTTAAAGAGTTAATATGGGGTAAAGTATTTATCATATTGGTGTGTAAATAGTTGATACTTTTATTCATATTTTTGTCATTTGTGTTGAATTTTGCAGAATGACAGTGTTTTATAATTATTTCATCATATTAGTTTTTTTGTTTAGTTGCTATTACAATCATAGACGAGCTTTTCACAGTTATTATGTCATCTGAATGTTTAAATATCTTTTAGGAATTTGTGTTCTCATTTTTTATATATTATTTTCCACTAAAAAAAAGTTCAAATTATTTCATTTAAAGCAATATGTGCTGCATTTTTGAAATTTTCATTTTACTGTTAAAATGTTATATTATGATAATTTTGTATGTAACTTAAACCTTTGTGATCAATTAGACCAAAAATAAAGCAGAAGTACAATCCAATATACAGTTTATATAAGAAACAATTGTTGTACAGGACGATAATATAATGTAATTTTGCTTCAATCAAAGCTTATAAATAGTTCTTCCATCGCAATTGTGAACAACAGAAGTTAATGAACCTTTTTTTCTGTCGTTGAAATAGTTATTTCCAATTTTGCAACAAAAAACTCCGACGTCAAAGTTGCAACTCATATTACTTTAATCATTTTTCTTAAACAAAACGCAATTGACTTGCTGATTTTGTCATTTTACGTGTATACGTGTACTAGACACCGATTGTTGTGAATTTTATCATTGCTGTGTTTGCTTTGTTTGTTTTGTTGTTAGTATTACGATATCTGCTGTACTCACTGGTACAGTAGACGTTGTTGTTGTCGTTGATGTAACCCTCTTGACACAAACAACGAAACGACCCGTCACTCTTCACCAGACACGTGTGGTCTACCCCATCAGCCAGGCAGGGGTTGACGGAGTCCTGGCAGGGGTTCGTCGTTACTAAATAATACAATGTCACATGTATTTTTCACAATATGAAGTTATAGATAAAGCATAACAAAGGCAAGCAAGAACCCTTTGCTCCTAGATAGAAAATAGGCACAAGTGGCAATCAAAACACTAAGTTTTGAGATAAACATTTTGTGAAGCTACCAAAATTGCATACACAACAGTGGAAGGAACTTTCTATATTGCTAAAGTTTTCAAGATAAACACGAAATAAAATTTGAATCCAGCGTTCCAATTTTTGTGTCTTTTTTTCCCCTTGTGGTTTCATTTAGACTTACCGACACAGTCTGGTAAATTCTCGCATTCTGTTTCTTCTAATAAATCGGCACCACAGTCAGAGCCTCGGTTTGCACCTGTGACGTCAGTACAGCTTCGTGTCCTGTTCTTAACCCCACCTTTACAATCTTGATCACATGCTCCCCAGGCACCCCATTGAGAATACATGGCTTCAGCTGAGACACAAATAGTTAAGAAATTAAATTAAAATCAAACATTATGAATCCATATTTCCAATTCACTACAAGTAAGGAATGGTAAATGTCCTTACCGAACTGACAAGAGTCCCCCGTGTATTGTGAGTAACACTGACAAACATATCCAGTAGAAGAACTGGAAGACAGTGTACACGTGCCGTTGTTACAATTAACACCAGCACACCTATCCCCAGTGGTTGTGGGAGCAACTGTTGTTGTCGTGGTATCTACTGCTGGGGCTGTTGTAGTTGTTTCTGGAACTTTCGCTGTTGTGGTTCCATCAGCAGAAGTAGTGGTTGGTTCTGCAGGTGCAACTGTTGTTGTCATTTCTGCTGGCGCCTTTGTTGTGGTTGTTACTCCTTGAACTGCTGTTGTCGTATCTTCTGGTGCTGCCATTGTTGTTGTCCCTTCTTGGACCCCTTTTGTTGTTGTTTCCTCTGGTACCATGGAAGTTGTGTCTGCTGGTGCCCTCGTTGATGTAGTATCTACTGCGGGCATTGCTGTAGTTGTTTCTGAAGCCTTGATGGTCGTTTCTTCTTTTGCCATAGTTGTTGTTTCTACCGGTGCTATCATCGTTGTTGTTTCTGCCTGTGGTTTTGTTGTTGTTTCTGCCTGTGCTTTTGTTGTTGTTTCTGCTTGTGCCATTGTTGTTGTTGTTTCAGCTTGTGCCATTGTTGTTGTTGTTTCTCCTTGTGCCATTGTTGTTGTTGTTTCTACTGGTGTCTTTGTTGTTGTTTCGGCTTGTGCCATCGTTGTTGTTATTTCAATTTGAGTTGTCAATTGAGTTGTATCTTGTGCACTTGTGCTCATTGAATTTACTGTGGTTGTAGTTTCTTGGATCGCTGCTGTTGTTAATTCTTCGTTTGTAGTCGTCGTTTCCGCTATTGTAGGAGATTATAATGAAAGCATATGTAAAAAAATGAATGCAATTTTTTTTATCAAATAAGCATAAAATGCATTTTAATTTCTACTTATAAAATTTTATTTGTTTATTAAGAACAGACTGTAAATATGTAGTCAAATATTATATAACAATGATCATTTTCTCAAACTAAACCTCAGGAAATCCATGAACATATTTTAACAAAATCTTTATGCAAATAACTTCATTAAGATAAATAAAAAAAATTGTGTTAAAAGGCAAAAATGCCAACATCTTTGGTTCCTTAATACTAGTGGGAAATGAAATATTTAATGCCTGCAGCCTAGTTTTATTTTGCTTTCCAGGAAAAATATATATGTTAACATAATTCTATTAGTTTCTATGCACTATTGCCTTAAACAAACACTTCAGTTTGATTTATCGGCTCATTTAACACACATCCGAGAAAATAAAATCAATTCATTCAATCAACATTTATCATGCTTTCCTCTACACTTTGAACGAACGTGCTTTGTCAACAACAGTATTAACATACTGGTATCGGGATTTTCTTTTAGCACAATCATCATTAAACTTAAGTGTTCAATGAACGCATGTGTTATCTGCAATAACATCATTAAAGATGAAAATAAATGTAAATGTTGTCAGCCGATAATTTGCATATCCGTAGCATAAACTATGAAATGGGTAAGCAAAAAACGCTGACAACTTTGCACTTTCCTGCCAAAAAAAATTAAGAATATGAAAACTGTCATGAATAGCTTTTAAATATAATATGACAATCAAATTATAGAAATATATTTGCTCTACCCTCAACAGTTCGTTCAATAAAATGAAATTCATAGGAACTTATCATACCAGAATAATTTTTTTTTTCATCAACAATCATACAGATTATAGCTTGAAAGACTCTGCAGTGTAACTGTTAATTTCAGTGTACAACCTCATTTTAATTACGATCAATTTCGTTTGAAAGCTCCCTTTTAAATTTTATTTAATTTGATAACTACAAATCAGTTAAAAAAACAGTTTTATGAGCTCAAAAATGTTATATAGTTATATAAAACTATTAAAATCTGGAATATCAAATCGATACCTCTTACGATTTTCAAACTATAATGCCATATGGCAGAAGGATAGATGGACGTAAGGCGGAAAGACAAACAGACAGACAGACGTCGAGTACAGTGATCTCTAAGTGTCGCTCTATTCTGGAGGCGACACAAAAAAGTACACATAAATGTTTAATTGTAAAAAAAAAAAATGTTAGGACCTGTAAAAAGATTTTAAAGAATTGCAAGGCATTACAAATTTTTTTCACTTAATTTGTATTTCAATCTTATTCGACTTGTACGAGTTTTTTTTTTATCTTTGAATATAACATGTATAAAACGTAGTAAAACATAAATGTTCACTTCTAAATTTTAATGACATTCCGTTTTTTTTTTGTTCCTTATAAGAAACTTCGGTCCTAACATTTAATTTCTGATGTAATTATTCTCCTAATCATGCTATAGTGAAAACTCTCCATGCTTTCTGAAAAAAATCATGCATTTTCAAGTTGGACAATGAATGTATTATATACAAATTTAATGTAGTCACATTATTATAAATAATGAGGGGGAAAGTAGAAACGTTGGGTAAGTCATTGTATTCAGTCAAATACATTTTTCACATATTATTATTAATTAACAATTAAGGATATCCAAATTCAAGACACAACGATCTTATTAGTTATTGACTTATAATTTAAGAGTTATTACAATACATTTGAAAGTATACCAGAAAGTGAAATCGGCTGCCTAAAAAATATTTATCTGTCAGACCTGATTTTCCAGTGCAAAGCGTCCACAAATATTTAATCTTTTCGAAGGAATATCATTATTTTGCAAACCTAAAGACTCTCCTTTTCTTCTAATCGAATTTTGCATTTGTAATTGATTACCAGTGTCCCATTAAATGTTTACTATAAAAAAAGATTTATGATGTGTTTTCACTTGCATGCGCCAGACGTGGTCCGAGGCAACACCATTACTTTATATCACATCAGAAGATGCTGAGCAGTGTTTCATTATGATCAGCCATTCATTAGAATATCAAATTATAAAACAAACAAAAGGTGATTTGGTAGTAGCAAACGAACATGCCAAGTACACTCATATTGTGTCATATCTACGACACAGGTGGAGATCGAAGGCAGACAACTTTTACCTGTAGGACTGACATCACCAAGGCTAGATATTGTATCTAACTGTGTTGTACCTAAGTGTAATTTTGTAGTTGCTTTTCGTTCAGATGAGGTTGTGTATTGTGCTGTATGTGTTTGCATTGATATTGAGTTTTGATCGACGGGACTTGTGTATTGTGAAGTCTCTTCACTTATTGTTGTAGTTGGTTGTTGATCCGAAGTTACTGGGTCCTTAGTTGAGAGCATCACAAATGATGTCGCTGTTACATCAAGCACTGGGGTAGATGTGTCCTGCGAGGAATGTACGTCATTAGTTGTATGTTCTTCTGAAGTTGTTGATTTTGTTTTTGCAGATATATCCGTGTAAGTCGCCATGTCAGTCTGTTGCTGAGATGTGCTAGTTTCCGTTGATGATGACGTTTGTCCTGTCGTTGTTGTTTGTTCCTTGTACGTTGTGTTAGTATTTGTCATATCACTAATAGGGGAGATTGTTGATACCATGATACTGTTTGTGGATGAAAGACTTGCAAGATTTGCATCTGACTGACTGGAAGATGTACTTGATGGGGGGTGTGATGAGGAAGACATGTATTCATTAAATGTGGAACTAAATGTCGATGTTTTCCTTGTCGACATTGACGCATATTCAATTGTTGGTGGGTTTTCTGTTGAAGATATTGAATTCTCTGTCGACACTGTTGCATATTCCAGGGATATTGGGAGTACCGTTGTTGTTGTGAAACCCGTTTGTGTGTCTACCGTTGAGTAAATACCAGATGACGGAAATGTATGACCTGTTGTATCTGTTGCATGAATTGTTGAAGACGATGTATCGTTTATTATAGGTTCTGTTGACGATGATTCATGGTCTGGTTGTGTAGTTGTATGATAAGGGATATCTGTTGTAGAATTTATAAATGCCGAAGTGTATTTTGTGGATGTACTATGAGAAGATGTTGATTTTTCCTCCGAGGTTACGAAAGTATGTGTGTTTTCTGTTGAAGATATGTTATTTGATGTCGATTGACTGTTCATCGTTGAAGCTTCTGTAGATATTGACGTAGACAGCAAATCTGGCTGAGTATATGGTGAACCTATATGAGGTGATGTTGTGGAAGATAGTGATGGGGATTCTGTTGTCGAATGAGTAGTGATATCGGAATGTGTGTTAGCTGTAGATGAGGAATGTGTTAAGTCTGCAGTTACATCAGACTGAAGGGAAATTGTTGATGGGGATTCTGTGGTTTGCTGTGAAGTGATTATTGAGTGCATGGAAGTTGTTGATGAAGGCTCTTTTGTTAAATTTATAGTCATATCAGATGGAGTGAAAGTTGTTGATGTTGTGATTAAATGTGTTGTTGACTGTGAAGTGTCAAGTGATGAAGTGGACATTGTTATTTCGGATACTGAAGAAGTGATATCTGATGAAGAGTTGGTTGTTGATTGAGACCATTGTGTCAACTGTGTAGTTATATCTGATATAAATGAACTTGTTGATGGGAATTCTGTTGTTGACTGTGATTTGATATTTAATGTAGTAGATGTTGTGGATGGGAATTCTGTTGAAGACTGTTTTGTGATATCTGACTGATAAGAAATTGTTGATTCTGTTGTTGATTGTGATATAATAACTGAATGTGTGGATATTGTTGATGAGCGTTCTTTCGTGGAACTTGTCATGTTGAATGATGGAATAGAAGTTGTTGATGGTAATTCTGTGGTCATTTGTGAGGTGTTACCTGATAAAGTGGACGTTGTTGATGGGAATTCTGTGGTCGATTGTGCAGTGATAACAGAAGTAGACGTCGGTACATGGGAGTATGTGGTAGTCTGTGAAGTGTCAGCTGATGAAGTGGAAGTTGGTGATGGGGACTCTGTGGTCGATTGTGCAGTGATAACTGATAAAGTTGAGGCTGGTGAAGAAGATTCCGATGAAGTCTGTGAAGCGTCAACTGATAAAGTTGAGGCCGTTGATGGGGGACCTGTTGAAGTCTCTGTAGAATAAACTGACGAAGTGGATGTTGTTGTTGGGGGTTCTGTTGAAACCATTGTAATGTCAACTGTTGAAGTGGAAGTTGTTGACTGGGATTCGGTTGAAGTTTGTGTAGTGTCAACTGTTGAAGTGGAAGTTGTTGTTTTGGATTCTGAAGACGTTTGTGTAGTGTCAACCGATAAAGTTGAAGTTGTTGATGGTGATTCTGTTGATGTCATCGTTGTGTCAACTGTTAAAGTTGAAGTTGTTGTTTGGGATTCTGTTAATGCCTGTGTAGTGTCAATTGCTAAAGTGGAAGATGTTGATGGGGATTCTGTCGAGGACTGTGTAGTTTCAACTGACAAAGTTGGTGTTGAGGAATATGTTGACATCTGTGAAGTGTCAACAGTGGAAGTTGATAGTGGTAAATCTGTGGTCGACTGTGCAGTGATATCTAGTAAAGTGGAAGTTGGTGACGGAGATTCTGTTGACATCTGTGTAGTGTCAACTGATAGAATGGTAGTTGTTTGGGACTCTGTGGTCGATTCTACAGTGGAAACTGATACAGTGGAAGTTGAAGAAGAAGATTCGGATGATGTCTGTGCAGTGCTAGATACTGAAGGGGATGTTGTTGATTGGACGTCTGTAGTCATTACGGAAGCAGATGAGGTTGTTGATTGAAAATCTGTTGTTGATTCTATAGTATCTTCTGTCGTGGTTTGTGATGTTGTTAATACTACTGTTGTTGATTGTGTGCCTAGATTATCTGATGATGTGGGAGATGATGAATATGCTGTAGAAAGATCTGTATTGCTAAATGTATTAGTTAAATCTAATGTGTTAGTTGAGGTAATAATAGATGGCGTTGAGCTTTCATCTGTACAAGAAAACATAAGCAAAATCATGGTTAAAGAGACTAAAATTGGGGTTTATCAAATAATACATAACCTTTATCTACATTGTCAAACAAATAATTATAAGCATTTTATTAAAGGGAAATATTTTATAACTCAAACAAAATTCACGAATATCTCAAAGAAATGTCGGTAATTATTAATACAGATAATCATATTGACGATTCTCTAACTTCCAAAGTAATCCATTTTATAATGTTAGTGTCTTAAAATTCAGTTAAACCTAATGTGTGTATATTATATATTCATATACATGTATGTCATCGTACATATTTTTTTTAATTGAACACGTAAAGCAAGTATGCAATTACAAATGCTGAATTTATTCACGCAATGTATAAAAATTATTTTTTTTAAAATGTCAACTTGATTTACTTTTTTTAAGTATAATACACAAAATTTTAAAATGCAACTGAAGCCAATCTTGATATTAAATTCAGCCACTTAAAGCATATTATTCAAGTTCATAAATAACTGTGGATGATTCACATACCTGCTGTGGTAGTTGTTACTTCCACGTTAGCTGTTGTAGTTGGTTCAGAAGTAGACTCCACAACCTGTGAAGTTGTGGTTGACTCTGGTATAGCACCCTCTGTGGTGGTGGTGGTTTCATTGGTAGATGTGTCTGATGCTGTCGAAGACTCGGGTGAAGACGAAAATGTGGAAGAGTCAACGACTGTCGTGTATTCTTGCGTGGTATCTCCTGTAAAGAAAAAGGAACAGAATCCTAAAAACTTACATCTAACAAAGGTAACAGAATACTTTCTTTACAATAGATATTTCCATATGACGTATTTTCTCTCCGAGGTAATTCCCTTGGCCGCCAACTTGCATGGTTGTCAACCTGGTACTCTAGTAATTTTTTTTCTCTTTGACTTACCAAATTTTAGAGGGTGTAGCAGAGATATTCGGGGGGGGGGGGAGGATCTTTATAGAATAAAAAAATAAAGGAGGTCCCAACAAATGAATATTTGTCAGAAAAACAATGTTTCCTACCCCCAATTGCCAGTATAAAAAGTTAAAGTTGGTTGAATTATAAAGGAATATGAGCATGTTGAGCTCCAATATTGGAAATAACTCTCGTTAATTTGGGTCTTCTGCAAATTATCCGTGTTTTATCATTATTTAAACGCATTAATTTTTATTTTGGTATACCGCCAAATATACCAGATATACCAGAGAATGTACGTATTTCAGTTTAAAAAAATAAATGCAACAAAGCTTTAGAGCAAAAATTAATTAGAATTAGCTAGATGACACCAGAAAAAAAATACTAGTAAATGACTCTGCTGAAGAGCTTAATATCTTTCTTCCACATACACAAACAGGAGTTTAAGGAGCCGTACTGAAAATCACAGACTTCCATTTTATATATTCATTTGATGTGTCATCTAAAGATACCAGTATGGTTGAAATTTTGCAGGATCATTTTACAAATGTTTTATCTACTTTTAACTTATGACAGTTTCGAAATGATTTATATTTGAAAATAATTTTTATAGATTCAGAACATTACTGTTTAGATAAAGACTCATGATTGCTTTCTTTTTGACATTCTAGAGTTCTAGGGGGTTGCATAGTTCAAAATGACAGCAGACGCCTTGCAGTATGTACCTAAAGCAGACAAGTAAGTGTACAGTACGTGTATTTTATGATGCGTCTTTAAAAATCTGGAATGCAATTTCGATATATTTCCTTTAAAATGGCACTTTCAGCAGAGTAAAAGTGTATGTTTGTTTGAAAACGATTAATCCTATAAACACTACGTGTTAATTGAAAGAATGATTATCTTTACAGACAAAAGGCTAAAACAGGATTTTCCATTCCAGGAACAGCAATTTTATAAGACACACCTTTGACTTTGATAAAATTCACAATTTTTCTGTCACAAACTTGATGCAAATCTTGTTATCGAACAAGCGTGAAAGAGGTTCAATTATAAACTTGACACCCTTCCAAAAGCCGGTCTTGGAATGACAAGCGACACATCTCAAGTCCTACATAACAACTGAAAATGAACAGTAATATGTTACATTCAATTCTACAAATATTCTACCATTGTTAAACCTTTTGTGCCTGTTGTTGGTTATTTTTATGACTACATATGGATTTATGTGCAAAACGCTTTCATTGAAAAACCATGTATTACATGAAATACCATATAAGTAGAATTTTTAGCGAGGATTTAATTTTGGCATTATTAACGAGGGTCCTAGGATCTCTAAAATTGAATATCGCTAGAATTTAATTGCATTTTACTTGTAATAGGTTCTTGAGTAAGCATTTCAAATTCGCTAATATTACCTCTCGCTAATAATAAATTACCAATTTGGAGCAGAGCAAACACGGACCTCTAAAACATCAGAAGTGGGATCAGGTACCATGGAGGATTTAGCATCCCCTGCTGACTGGTCACACCCGTGTTACAACGCACTTTGAAAAAAATTTTCAAAGTGCGTTAAATTTGAGACCAAATCAACGCACTTTGAAAAAATAAAATTTCTTTTCAAAGTGCGTTAATATCAGACATATTAACGCACTTTGAAAAAATGTGTATGGTTTGTTCAATATTCTTGCAAATCTTGGGTATGATAAATAATTGAACCTGTTTGAACTCTTCGGTGATAAGGTCACTTCAGGGTGTGAAAGTGAGCGATTTAGATTTTTCCATACTTTGAAAATTCTTTCTCTCTTAAATGTTTTACTGTACTTAATTTTTTCCAATTTGCATGCATTTTATGTAAACTTAACTTTATTGAAAGTATTTTAACGTCATATCATTTATGCAAATACATATATTTGGGTGTAGACAGTGCCCGTGGGTGTAGGCATCAGTACCGGGGAAGGAGGGTAGTCACATAATATAGGCATTGAAAATTAGGGGGATCCCCTTTCAATTTGCTACCGACGGCTATGTACAATGTATAAGGAAAAAAAGAGCTGAAGTGAGAGACTTTCTACTCGTCTTCTCCTTGTTTTCCGTGAGGTTAAATGAGTACATGTAAATAAAAAAGGTTTTATTAAGATATAATCATTACAAGTTGATTCTCTCAATAACTGAAATCTGTAAGTCTAGAATTTTTTGTTTTATGCATATTTTTTTGCAAAGTGCGTTAAATTTCCCCAAGGTAAAAACATGTTTATGTTCACTCTTCACGCACTTTGAATTATTTTTTCAAAGTGCGTTGATTTTGTCCCAATTTTAACGCACTTAGTGCGTAATTTTTTCAAAGTGCGTTGCCACACACCCGCCTTGTGCTCCTTGTCATTTTCGAGAAATAATGGGAATTCCTGTCGACCATTCAGTACCGCTATTTAAATAATGTAGCGGGGATTTCGAATAAGTCAACTTAAAAAGTAATGTCACAAGTTCGATAAAATTGCTACTAGTTATACATGATGAAAGCTATATTTATTTCAAATCAGTCCTGAAAACTTCAAATTAAAATGATTTTTACTTCTCAATATATTGAATTAAATACAAAGTGCGATTATCGTAGTTGCCGCACCTAAATAACGTCATATGACGGATATGCGTCGTCATACACTTATACGCTTCTCTTTGTTTCATAAAAAATATTTGAGATTCACATTCACATATTTCACGTTCTTTAAGAATTATTAGCATCAATCGTGCACTCACTCTATATATGATTTAATCGTCTATCAAAATTCTTTGAACAGTACCATAAGAAAAACTTGAAGGTTTCTCATATCGCTCTAACGGTAACACGTCTCTCTTTTTTTTTTATGTCAGACACCGTTGAACGTTTCCGCCCGACCTCCTATTTTTCGGTCTCTCTGTCCTCAGCTGATCATTCAATTAAGGAATTTTTAAAGTTTTGTGTAGGTTATTGGTGTGTGAATCATACAGGCTTGTCACGTAAGCATATTTCATGTAGCGCGCTAGCGCTTCATGAAAAATATGCCTACGTGCAAGTCTGTGTGATTCACACACCAATAATTCACACTAAACTTAAAAACATTTCTAATATTTACATTTTACATTTTAAAGCACCAAAAATATACTTAATAGTTGAATTTCTCGCTGCCCTTCGTTGTATTTTTCTAACGTTACTGTAGCCTCATTGTGACGTCACATAAGCGCACGTTCCTCCATGTATATTTCTACGCGTGAGTATACTTTTAAAAGAAATAAACAACGTTATTCAGTGAACATGGCGTTATGAATAGCAATTGTTCTGCTGGCATATTCCATGATGCGCGCTAGCGCATCATGGAAAATATGCCAGCAGAGCTATTGCTATTCATAATGCCATGTTCACTGAATAATCGTTGTTTGTTACTTATATTTGCATTCTTTGATTTTTTAAAAATTATCAGAGGAAATCCTGACTTACATAAGGACGCGGCTTCTTGTCTTCAGTAATGAAAAACATACGGCTTTAAAATCAGTACAACTGATCAATAATCCTTTTCTCTGATAAATCACAAACAATTTATAAAGTAATTCCCTCTCAAACACATTTATCTGGATGCAAGCAGCGCCGTCATCACAATCTCTTAATTTTTGTTTTGATGCAGTTGTGACGTCATCGATCAACGGTATTGAAACCCTCTGTCAAAAATCAATAATTTAACACTATGATGAAAAATGAGAATGCTTTTATAACAATTATTACTCCAGAGTGCTTTTCTACGATTTTTTTTTTTAGTTTTTCTATTTATTTTTAATGGCTTATATCATTCTTGAAGTAGATATACTATAAAAGAAATTTTCTCTTTCTGAATGTTATTATCCAAATGTGAAGAGTTATCGTTCTTTGTACAAATATGCATGATACGAAAAAATAAAAATTTGGCAGTTATCTACAAATTTTAAAAAGTTTTGTAATACAATTAAATACATTGACCAAAATTGAATTTTTGAAGAATTAAATCAGCAATTTTAGATATTCTGAAAATCTTCTTTTTTTTTATTCAAAGAATATTATTTAAAGGTTATATTTATTCCTTTTAGGAAATATTTCATATATATACTTCTCAACATGTACTATAGATGTAGTAGAGTTTGTTCTACACGAGTGTGATAGAGCAATTGCATTCAAAGCAGAAACAGTTGACGTCTATAGTCCTATAAACGCAGATGGAGACTACATGTTCATAGTGCGAGAGAGTAGTGGATATGCAATTGTACGAAAATGGTATTCAAATCAATTCCACTGTTGGCTTACTAAATATTGACCCATGGCCCGCCCAAAATTGCTGAAACCATCTCTAAACAAGTTGCTTACCAGGGATATTTATAGTCTTTCCTCTGCAAGTCTAAATAATCATCGTAATTGTCTTTACTGGTGATTTACTGCTTTTGAAGGAAAAACGAAGTACAACTCGTTTCGGCATCTTATTTCGTTTCGACATTTCCTTTGTTCGATACATCAGATATAAACAGCAATGTTTATCATCAAAAATAGCAATGACGCTATCTAAAGACTAGAAATTGTCGTAAATTTTGTCTTTTAAAATATTGGACAATTAGAATACCTTTTTAGAAGCATTTTTACGTGTATATATTTTTACATTTTAAAAATATACACTTTAAAACGTGACTTTTAGTTATGGCGCGGCGTCAACCCCTTTGTTTAATGTTTTAAACGTCTATAAAATTAAAATGATGAAACATTATTAAATGAAATTTTCAATTTTGATTAGATTTTTTCTTATGCATCTTTTTTTGTACCGGTATATTATATTTGATAATATGACGCCAAATATTAAAGATATGGACACAGTGACATTACTTTTGAATCCACCCTCGTATATTTACTTTTTAGCATTACCTCAGCAAAGTGTGAGTTATTGAAATTGAAAGGGATATCGTTAAACTAGACATTTTTTGCGACTGTATCAAAAACATTTTATATTTCACATAATTTAATTATACCTTTATTCTTCGTATTTTGAGGTCTGTGCTAAGTGAGAGCGGCATTGAGTTGTCTTTTAATGAAACCTTCTCAATTTTCTCAACAGAAATAATTGACAAACCATTACTATTAACTATGGAAGCTTCCGAATGTGTGCAATATGATACTGCAGTTTACCAAGCCAGTAGTAATGACGAATTATATTAATGGAGTTTGTATAATGAGTATAATATTGTTAGTTGAACTGGGGACAGGGTTCACAAAGGACATTATTTTTACGCTGTTTCTCGTATAATCAGTTCACATCAACAGCATTTATATGAATTTTTGCAGTTGAAACAAAGAGAAATTTTACAAAATCTGTTAATTGTAATCATTCAATAAAATTTATATGTATATGCTTCGATATACTTGTCAGCAGCTGACATTAGCCGAAGAGCAATCAAGACTCGCAGAAAGTCATAGTTTCAAATATACAAAAAGCATATACCCAAATTATGAATTTAAAATATAGAGCTATTTTCTCACTATTGAACTTTGAAGTTATTTCAAGCAAAACTCTTTTGAAGAATTTTAATCGGAAAGAATAGTGCTTTTCTTAAAGGTGTCGTGCTTGGAAATTGAACCCAATAAAAATCACGAGTATCACTTCTTTTTTTAATCTAACCACTACACTTTGCAACTCTTATGAATAGTGGCATTTAAACCATATTTGTGATATGACGCTGACTAAAAAAATATTCAAGTATTTCTCGGAATGATACGAATGTTGTAAAATAAAGGAGTATTTGTCAGATATAGTGGGTTGATCTTTGCTCTTTGTTTTTGTTTACCAAAAAGCATAATTATTTTAAGCAATCTTTGAGGAAAAAATGCAAAGAAATTGAGCGAAGACCCCCGAATTTAAAAAGAGGTGCTATATAATATGAAGAAAATGATCCTTTTTGCCCTCTTTGGTTAGTTTGGGCTATTTTATAGGCATTTAATATCAATCTTTGAGATTTTTATAAATGAGTTCTAAATTATCAACCAATGAACATAACTTTTGAAAATTACATGTACAATGTAAATATGATTGTAGGAAATTTACCTTTGGTCGATGGCAAACATATTAGTAGAATACATGAAATGGCTGAATACTGTAATATCTTCATCTGAAAAGAAAATAAAGCTCATTTACATATTGCTAAATTTTAATTGATATCAATTATAAAGATATGTTCTCGTCTATCGTTATCCTTATCAAAGACATTGCAAACAAAACGGTAACAACTACAATTTTTTCTTTTCAAGGAGATGGCATATTAACAATCATTTGGAATAGTTGCTGGGGCGACTGAAAAATACCAGAATCACTTGTTTAGTTTTACTTTATTTTTCAATTATCTTCGTTTTCAAACGATTTTATTGCATGACGGTATTACTTTTTGAAAACCTTTTGAAGACATGGACAAAACTGTAAAGACCATAACATGCTGCCAAGGTATCAATTATAAAAGAAAAAATGGAAATAGTTAAAAATATCTCAACAATTCAAATTCCAAATTTGTTAATTTGAAACTTTCGATACTTTTTCCCAATATTTTTTTTTCGATTTCAATTGAAATTTTGAGAATTTGTTAGCATCCAATAAAATTTCATTAGTTTCTCGAAAAATAATGACAACTCTTAAATAAGCCCCGTTTTTAAATTCTGAAATTTTATTTCGGTTTCATTTTTAGAAAATACCTTTTTCAAAACTTTCCTTTTCTACATATATAAGCTATACTTTCCTTGAAGATTTCATTGGTTTCTATATTAATTTTAAACAATTTTCAAAATATGTCTCTGATCATTTTTTCTAAATAACATAGAGTATATAAAAAGTAATAACTCTGTACATTTCTCTTTTTGGTTTGTTTTACAAGATATTCATAACAAAGATTCATAAAAGTTTTTTGTGTCTGATTTCGCGTTATAACTGTACATACACATTTTTTTTTTTATAGTTTTTTTCTTTTAAAAATCAAAAAGGTGACATCCAATGAAACAAAAATATAAACTTTAACATAGATTTCATGAAACGATGAAGTCATTTTTCAGAAAAATACTTTAAACATTCACTTTTTTGTGAAGTCTTTTTTTTTTTTTTCTGTACCGTGCACATTCACACGAAAATATAATTGACATCGACACAGTAAGAGAGCCAAGCCCCATTACTTTTTACTGCAGTCTAACCAGAAAAAAATTGCGATCGCTCAAGTTTTCTCAACCCAATTACTTCAGAAAGGTTAAATACGTTTCCGTATTCGTATGATGACCAAATTACGTCAGTCCTTTGATAATGAAATAACTCTATCCATTGTTATACAGTATGAATTTCAAAAGAGTTAATGAAAGTTTACTGGCATCAGATAAATAATTTTTTTAAAGAAATAAAAATTGATGAACACAATTTAGATTGAGGATGTTTCCATGTTAACTCTTTACAACTTATTGAACAGTTATGCAACATACACTTAATGTTCACGTCATAGAAAAAGAAATTTACCATTTCCCCGCAAGCACCTTATAGCGTGGTACACGTTTCTCTTAAATTTAGCGTAAATAATATTATGACGTACAATTTTAATACAAATATAACTTTTCTTATCTTATGAGATTTTTGCAAGTATAAAATAGAATGAAATTGGCATTAAATTAAATATTAAAAGAACTTTTTTAAGTGCGTGAAAATGCGTGATTGCGGGGAAACGGTATATGCGTGATTTTGTGTTAGAAATAGGAAATGGTATATGCGTTAAATTGCGTGACTGCGGGGAAGGGGGTTAATTGCTCATCAACTATTCCCTTTATGACACTTTGCACGTCAAATAATGAAAAGAGAGCTGATAAAATATTTACCGAGAGACGCACTTCAAAGAAACAATATATGTGCTTCAAGGCAACTATAAATGTACTTATTTACGTATGTGCTTAAATTCCTATGATTTTCTAACTTTGTTTACCATATATGTTCCTGTCAACCTGCAGGCATGTCTACGAAACTTTCCTAAGATTGTTCATAAGAAATTTCTTAAGATATAGCTTAAGAAAATCTTAGGACCATCGTAAGATTATCTTAAAGTGTTTTTCAAAGCTATCTTATGACCGTCCTAAGATAAGACGTCTTAAATCATTATGACATAGAAATACTCTAAACTTTTAACCATTGTCAGGGATCAGAGAGTTGTAATTTTTGGCTATATATAATGCTACACGTTATGTCATCATTATGGAAATATTTAAAAAGCGTATAAATTAAAAAAAAAAGGAATTGGAGTTTCTATTTAATTTATGAATATAAATTATTTATTTTTAATTATTAATCACATAATTTCAACGATATACTGTAACATTGGTTATACATTTAAAATCAAATAGAGTGCCATTTGATGATCATTCAGAATTCTTGAACGATGAAAAGTGCGCCAATTTACATGAGTGAAACGGAATGCAGCGCAAATTCGGAAGGAAGTAGGCAAATCTGGAGGAGCCCTCTCCCCCAAAGACTAAATCATTGGTCATCCGGAAAAACCCATTTAAACTCTCTCTCTCCTCTCTCTCTCTCTCTCTCTCTCTCTAGCTCTCTCTCGATTTTCCTAAGCTAAGACGTCTTAAATCATTATGACAGAGAAAAAAACTCTCTCTCTCTCTTATAGGTTAAGATTGATTAATTGTATATTATTTAACGTCCCTCTCGAGAATCTTTCACTCATATGGAGAGGCCACCCCTTGCTGGTGGAGAGCTACAAATTTTATCGTATTCTCGACACTTAGGGCCATTGAGTAATGAGGGATCTTTTTCGTGCCACCACCAACTGCGACACGGGACCTCAATTTATACGATCTCATCCGAAGGACCGGTCTCCATGTCCCACAGGGGGATTCGAACACGAATGAGACGTAATGATCACCTCCTTACACCGCGACTCTCTCAGGTTAAGTGAGATTAAATTTTATTCTGTTTACATGTTACATCTTACTATGTAAGTTGTGCATCTGGGTGAGGCACTGAATGTCATAAGAATTCTAACCATGGGTACTCTTGGAAAGTAAATGCATACAGGCACGTAATTTAACATGGGGGAAGGGAGGTCCAAACATACTATTTACATTGTACCATTGAAAATGTTCATTGAAAGATCGCCCCTTCCCCTTTTTGTGTTGTATAGTAAAAAAAGGGTAATCTAGTAGTGTATGAGTAAAATTTGGCACTGAAAAAAGTTGGAACCTAGCCCCCTCCTCCCCAGCACAAAATAAGATTTTTGCACATGCACCTGATGTAATTTATTTTTCTTTTAATAAAAAATATACCCCTACCTAAAAATAAATTATTATTAGGTAAGGTTATATTTTTTTATTTAAAGAAAAATAAAGTAACTTCAGGTGCCTGTGGATTTTCGAGCCACAAAATTTTCGAGGACAATTTTTTTTAAAATGTAAGTTAGATTGTTTTTCTATGTTGGTTGGATTCTTTTTCTACCCCCTCCCTCTATCAAAATCTATGCTACGTCCGTGTCATGTGCAAATGCAGTACATTAATAACTGTGTAATACAATGTAATTCAACATCTGTAGAAATCACCTGATAGATACATAATACAAAAAAATCCATGATTTTTTAGATAGCGTTAATTGAGGCTTCGGGGGTGGGGGGGGGGAGCTTAAAGATATAAATACCTCTTTTAAATGAAATAGTGCGCAATATCATTAATCAGTCGAACTGTAAATATTACATTTTGTTTTGATAAACACATCAACAAAAATTAATAGTCTTATCAAACATTTTATTTAACGAAATCTATTACAGTGGTATATAATTTTTAAAGCTGTCGTTAACGGTCCCGACACACTAGTAATCAGTCTTTCGAATTCTTCCTATATCTCTCAATACTCAATCACGTCTGATACGACGATTTCGTCGAGCCAGCAACAACATGGACGCAGCTATTTCTACTTACGATAGACTTAAGATATGTCTAAATCTGTCGTAACTTTATGATAATTCTTAAGAACTTTCTTAAGTTACGATACTTTCGAAAACCCCACTTAGTCTTAAGAATTGTCGTAAGTATATCTTAAGACGTTTCTTAGTCCTAAGATAGCTTCGTAAACATGCCTGCAGAACACCAGTTCATCAACTCTCTTTACTTTTATATAAAAAAATCAAAGCTAAATTACTGTGGAATCATTTTGATTCGTGGGGGTCAATGTTCGTGGGTAAGCAAAAGTTTGTTGGTGGTTCGTGGGTACGTAATTTCGTGGGTAACTCGTATATACAGAATATTAAATAAATAATAATGTTTACAAAATAAATATTCGTGGGAATGTTAATTTGTGGTTAAAGGTGACCCACGAATTATACGAACATTTGTCCCCCACGAACATTGATGATTCCACAGTAATGCATTTTCAATGAAAATTGTGATTAAACGTTATTTCAGCATACCTTGATGAGCTAAAATTGACATAAATTGCTCTGAAACATCTATAACACTTAATCAAGTGACCCATTACAATTGGACACTTTGCCAGTAAACAATATTTTAATCTTTAGTGTATAGCAATTATATGTATTTGGATAAAAATTTGAAATTCGAATGTCCCAAAAAAACATTACATTATCTCCCTCTATAAAGTAATTTGGAAAAGGTTTAAAACATACTGTTGCATTTTTTTCTTCCCTTGCAAAATTATTTCACCAAATTGAAACAGTATATGATACTGATTAAGGGTTTCAAATTTTCACTGATTAGGTTCCATCAAATAGTTACTAGAATTCGTTAGCAAATCTGAAAAAAAAACTTACTTTCAAAAACCTGCGTCTATGTGTTCTTCGTTATACATACATTGATTATAATGAAATAAGCTTTTGTATTATCTTGCAGAAAAAGTCAATATTATGCTTCATTTGGTGTAGATGAGGCATACTTTTTTCTCATGATATTTGTAAATTTCTTATTTAAAATGAGTTCTTAAAAGGCAGCAAAACCCTGACATCAACTCTTACAAAAAAATTAGGACCCTGCATAGATAAGTAGTATAAAATTTTGCTCTATCATTGTTCAAAAAGAGAAATGTCATATTCCTTTGTTGGTTTCCTTTGATAGTTTAGTATTATTTAATTGATTCCCAGTCGGTTACCAGTTACTTTAAAATATTTATTTTGTTTAATTGCCAGGATACATGGAGCAGATTAAAAAGAAACGTGTTGTGACACATGCTAGAAATAAATTGTTGAATTTTATAACGAATGTACTCGTCTATTTAGAACACATTATTATATTTTTAAATGTTTTTGCTTCATGTATCAAAACAGTATTTAAAATAAATAGCAATTTGTTGAATATTAAAAAGAAATTATTCATAATTGTGTCTTATGTTTTCAACCTTGAAATACAAAATCGGTATGTTAAAACTTTTAAAAATAACTTGAATTTTAATTCTTTTGTTGAAGAAATGTACGAGGGTTCATCCAAAAGTAGTGTCACAACTTCGACAAAATTGCTACTAATCGACGTAAATCACCAAAACTGTACATGATCGAAGCTGCATTTATTGCAAATCAGTCCTGAAAAATTTAAATGAAAATTATATATACTTTTCAAAATTTCGAAATATATACAAAGTGCAATTATGGTAGTCGCCGCACCACGGATACGCGCCGTCATACACGTATACTCTTCTCTTCGTTCCATTAAAAAATATTTGAGATTCACGAACACATTCAAATATTTCACTTTTAAAAAAGAATTATTGGTACCCAGGGTACAATTACTCAATATATAATTTAGCAGTCTGTCAAAATACTTTGAATGGTGCCATAAGATAAAATTAAAGTCTCTCATATTGATTAAATCGTGACACGTCTCTCTTTTTTGACAACGTCAGACATCATTGAGCGTTTCCACCCGACACCCCTTTTTCAGTCTTCCTGTCCTCTGCTGATTATTCAGTTGTTACCCATGACCCGTCAAAAATCGCTGAAACAGTCTACAAACAAGTTTCTTATTTATATTATTTCCTCTGTGTCTCTGATTAAGCGTCGTAACTGTCTCTACTAGCGATTTCCCTTTTTTGACGCAAAAACGCATTACAGCACTAATCAGCGACAGCTCGTTTCAACGATTTTTTTCTAACAACAATGTTTATATTCAAAAAAAAAAACCAAAAAAAAAAACGCATTTTAATTAAGCTATAAAAATATCGTTAAATTTTGTCTATTAAAATATTGGGCGATAAAACACTTTTAGATACTTTTTTATGTGGTTGTCTTTTCTTATTCTAACAATATACACTTTAACACGTTACGTTTAGTAGAGACGCGACGACACCCCTTATGCTGAATGTTTTAACCGTCTATAAAGTTAATTCAAATAGACATTATTAAATGGAATTTTTGATTTTGATTAGATTTATTTATATGCATCTTTTGATACATTATATTTCATAATATGACGCCAAATATTAAAAATATGGACACAGTGACATTACTTTTGGATCATACCTAGCTCGTACATGTACCATCCTGCACATTAAACTAAATATTTTCAGTTCAATTTTAATCGGAAAGCTTTGTCCGAGACAGAACAAAATTTTTATAATAACAATTTATCTATCCTACAAAATGATTATTAACTAGACATATTTGATTATCATATCCGTTTTTTGATTTTTTTTTTTTTTTTTATTTTTTTTTTTGAGTTATAAAACAACATGTGTCGGTTTAATTCGTACGACTTCAAAAAAGGTTGCTTACTTCAAAAAAGTTTCTTAAAATTATGAGATTTATTTTTTGTCTCATTGTAAGATCTTTTGACACATAGGGGCATGGACAGTACGCAACAATCTGAGAAGCAATGAAATAGAAAAAAAAATTCATAACATTAAACCCTTGGTCTCAAATTCATAAAATGAGAGCTGAAAAATTCAAGATATTTATTTTTGAACATCAGACAAATTTAATCTCTAAAACCAATTTGTTAAATAAAAGTCGATGTATTTACATGTAGTATATTATACATTTTGATTTGGATCTTGTCCATTTGTGTTCTTGTGGCATGACCGTCCGTCAGTTTCAGTTTACTACCAATTCATATACTTGAATACATTAACCTTTATCAATTGTAACGCGAGACTGAACATGTAGTGGGTCTTACGAAACCTCTTGTGAAAAGTATAAGTTTATTTTTAAACTGATGTTGAAATCCAAAGAAAAGTATAGACGTATATTTTGAAGGAATGTTTATTGTTTACAGTTCATTTCTTTTAAGGATATCCGATCCTCAGCCAGGAATTATAACTCCAAAAATTAATATTTTATTTAAAAGCATCAAAATGGGGCTTGAAAATGAAAACTTTTCGTGCAATTATTTTCCTTTTATTCATCTTTATATGATTCAAGGTTTATGGAAGTCTTAGAAAAGGTCTTATAAAAAGTTGACATTTGTACCCCATGAAAGAAAAAAAAATAATTACAGTTTTAAATAAGTAAGATTTTCTTGAATCGAACCTTAGATACCAATGCTTATTAGCATAATATGAAATTAGGAGTGACTTGTAATGTCATGAAATGATAGCAAAAGTTTTTGACACTATGTATCATATTTGTATATAAATCATAAAGGAAATAGAAGATATAGAATACCAAATAAGTATAAAAATGAATACAATTTCTCTGGATGCCTGGATACCTATTATTTTGTAATCTAAAATACATTTGTTGATCAATTTGCAATTAGAAAATGCAAAGCTGATATCCCTATTCGCCTTTTCTGAATATATATTGGAGATTTTCCCTAATATGATTAACTTTTTTGCTTGAATTTAAAGAAATTCTGTGGGTAAATTTACATTACTTTGTAGATTCAGAAATATTTTTATGAGTATTTTCGATTACTAAACTGCTAATTTTAAGAACCTGAGGATTGGACTACCTTAAAACTTGTAACATGAAGTGCACTTAAAATTACAGAACAAAGGCGAAAATTTGCTTTGAAATACAACTTTTAATTTTGATTTGAGAAGACAGGAATAATTTTAAAAAGAAATTGTCTCATCATTTATTCCTTGTATTCCTCAAATTATTCATAGCAATCAACCTTAGTCATGGAAAGTAAAAGTTTGAGAGTACAATATGCCGCTGGTTTTCACGAACATTATGATTGACAAGATATGATTAAAATGTACAATGCAGTTGCCATAATTAAAAATCTTGATATTTTCCTTTCATTCAATCTACAATAGGCATTTAATAATATTCTTAGAAACTTGTGAAAAAAATCAATACATCTGGATTCTAATGGTAATTATGTTGTTCAAATGAATAGAAAAAGACATAAAACAGAAATATCATGATATTCTTCTTCAATAAGGATGACAAAAACAAAAATTTACCATTTATTCGTTATTATAAGCTCGGTTTAATTTGGTGGTTTTTAAATACATATAGTATGTACAGATCTTGCAAATAGAGAGAGACTATATCGTACACATTTTGCGGAATGGAAAAAAAGCTTTGTCTTTCTCCTGTTGTATTTCTTTTATAATACCAAACCTGTCTAAATACAATGCATTGCTGGATGATAAGATGTCCATTTGGCAAAATTTGGATGAGAAGCTGTATATACACTGTATTCTATATTTTTAATAATAGTTCCATTAAAACAAAAAAAGGGCCAAGAAATGATCATGTAATTTTCATGAAAAAAAATGTATGTTTCATGATTAAAATCCACAGCCAATTAATTAAATTGTATGTAACTCATATAATTATAAAAGGGATGTCTGCAGTTTAAGTTTCATTATATACAATTATATAAAATTATACAGTATTGTTATCAACTGTCAGGTTAAATGATTCTTGAAATATAAGGAATATTTGGGCATTTACAATATGTGCATATTTCAAACATTATTGTTATCTAAACTGTCATGAGTTAAATTTTTCATAATTTTTCATAACCCTAACCCTAACCCATAGAAGAAATAAGAACCTAAAACAAAGCCTGATGGAATACCTAAAACAAATCCTAATGGAATACACATAAAGGTAGAATCATTCTTTTGATTCTGTCATATAAAATTAATAGTTCTCAATCCATTTCAATAAGAGACCAATCTTGAATCCCATATGACTCTTATGATAGTTTAATCAATTGATTTGAATTCTGACCGGTACTTTGTTAAGATATTATTTTCTCAAATACAACTGTATTTATATTTCAAATAAAATATTGAGAAGTTGTTCTGTAATCTTAAGTTCTTATGTCTATCGAGTTCAAACTATCATAGTTTTTTATGATGCGTTAATCAATATATTGGATAAAATAACTGGTGACTGTCTACAACAAAATAGAAACGATCCATACTTATAATGAAGTACATGGAGATAAGAACATAAGCTCAAAAATACATTGAACAATACAAATTTCGGGGCAGAACAAACACGGACCTCTAAAACATCAATGTTGAGGTCAAGTACCATGGAGAAGTGAGTATCCCCGAGTGCTTCTTCTCATGATTGGGAAATCCGTCGACAGTTCAGTGTGCAAATGATGGCCTCACAATTAGAATGATAAACGTTTGTCAGTATTTGATTTAATGATAGGTATTTTGTATATGCTGACAAGGTCATTGTATCGATCATTTAACTTACGAAAAAATGTCTTTAAACAAGATTGCTGATTTACATGTTTCATCAACTTGTTTGCCAATAACTCGCCTCGTTTTAGATATAGTTCATAAGAAGAGCATGCTGGTGCGTATCAAATCAAATGGGAGATTTAAATCCCATATGCAGGTGATATTCATATTATATTTCTGCATAACTAAGCAAAGTTGACGATTGGAAAGGTAAAGTCATCAAGTTTATCAAAAAGCTTGCTTCCTAGCTATAGAATACATTTAACGCCTTTCTCAAGTAAAATACCTAAATATTAAACAGATATGTCAGACTCTGTGATATTTTTTATTTCAGGCTCAATGGGATATGTCGTATTAATATAAGAATAGAAAAAAAACCATTGTTTATTGACAACGCTTTGTCGATATATCTAAATGTCAAGTTGAAGGTCACAGCAAGTGTATCTTTTCACGTGTAAGATTCTGAACAAAGCCTGCTACATGTGAATACAAAAATAGGTCTGCTTATAGCAAGGCGTATGGTACACATAGGAATTCCAATAGATTGTTTAAAGACCTCTCAAAACCACATAGATATCGTCAAACAGAAACCCAATCATCCTTTTAATATCAAATTCAGAGTACTTATGTGAACAATCAGAATGTTTTGTTTTTAATTTTGCAAATGACTAATGACTAGTAAGTATATTCACGTGTTCCATTTTTATTGAAAAGCATATTTCAATGAAATAAAAAAGCCTGTACTTTGATTTATCACTCTGTTGGTTCATCAACTAACTTTACATTGTGCAATATATTATGAAAAGGTTTTGTTTTTCACTGGTCAGTATGTCAGAATTAAAATCACCCGTAAGAAACTCTGGTATTGATTCTTTTAGTACATCGTGTTGTGAATCAAAAAAACTTTCAAATCAAAAAATAAATATTGAATTAGAAGGTTACTGTTTAATATCTATAATATCAAGTAAAATTTTCTTATTGTCTTGCATATGTCTTTCGCAACAGAGACGCTCAGTATTGTTGATATTCAAATAAACTATAACGATAAAAGTCAAGTGTAAGAAAATATAAAAAATATCATAATATTTATTTTTGAAAATAAACTGGTGTTTTTGTTACCTTAACATTTCCTTTTCAGTGAGCATAATACAATTTTCTGCTTTTTAAGCAAATGGACCAAATCATTCTTCGAAACCCTTTATTTGTCATCATTTACAAAATAAAAACTCATGGATTCGAGAAAAAAGCAGTACTCTGAGACCTTCAAATGTATTCTGCTGCTAAATAGATAACATAAAATATTGCATTGTCATTATTCACAAAGAGATGTTAGGCTCCTTTGATGACAACGTGATGTTCGATTGATTCCTTTCTGATATAGAACTTAATTTGGTAAAATTATCTGGAGTGTAAACTAAAATGAAACATGATTCACAATTGAAGGAGAATACACTTAAATAACATCATTTACCAAAAGTATGTCGTTAAATATTAAGGTGAATGCACTCTCTCATTTAGAATATGCGTGTATCTATTTCTTGGATCTTCATGCATTGAAATCAGAATTCATCAATTATATCATTAGATGTTGAGCATATTGGCTAATCTAAATTTTAAATTCACTTCATTTTGCACTCCAGAAATATAAGATCTTTGATTTTAATAGTTCGTTGATTCTTTTGTTTTATTGGCGAACACTTATACTAGAACTAAGAAAGGAGATGTACTGTAAGCTTTGTCTCCAATTTAAAGATTGTATGCAATGAACTCAAAGTAGTCAATCTTATTAAAGCTAGAATATGGTGTTCCATACTTGACATGATTTTAACAATGTTGATGTAACATTTTATTATCATTTTGCCAGGCTTTGATAACTTCAGCATGCAACTGGGTCTCTTGTTTTATCTGACTAGACTCTATAATCGAAATTCTTATTAGTTAGGTTATGATAATGTAATCATTAGATAGTTATTCAGTTTTTCTCTAATGAACCCTGTACATGTATAATAAATGTTAATTTCATATGCCCTTTTAAAAAATCATGGAACTTGTTCTTTGGACAAAAGTAACATTGATTTTAAATTCATTTTCATGGTGTGCTTTCAAAATAATTTTCCAGTCTATTTGCCTGCTTTATGACCCGTAGTAATAAAGATAATTTTCAAATATGTGTAATGGATTTTAAATATACAAATACGACAATGTCAACCCCATCCTGAGATCTAAGCCATGAGCCAGGAGATATTTAACATTTTTGCTAGATTACTAAGTCTCTCTTTTTATCACTCAGTCATTTTTCTTCTAAATGTTATAAAAACAAAATGTTTTCAAAGTTATAATTTAATTTTTAAAAATACCCACAACTTAACCAATATTTGATAAACTATATAACAAAAATTGCAATTTTGGCAACGGATGAATTGCTTGTTACCATGGAAATGATCTGCCTCCTTAATTTGTGTCCCTGAGTAAAATTTAAATCTTAAAACATGTGGGGAAAAAAATGACCAAATAAGCCTCATCCCTACGTCTGAACAGAGGGCTCTGGTCCATTATTATTATATATAATCTAGTGAGATACATAAAAATAATATTTTCAAATATGTGACGTACATTTTATTTTCATATCAAAAAAAATGAGTCTCCCCATAAACCTGTCCGCTGGGTAATTTAAAGAGACAAAAATTTTCTAATTTTGGTGGAGATTGTTTTAATTTTGACCGATATTCCCACATCACCAAGGGAAAAAGGGCTGAGAGACCTGAAATAGATTTTTCCGTTTATTTCGTACATGAGAGATGATGTAAAGCGGTAAGTTGCCTAAAAGAATGAGTTGAAAATGTTCATAACTATGCACACGACGCACATTTGTGGACAACACACAACAAAACAAATAGTAATAGGTCGCTCAAGACACTCGGGTGACCTAAAATTAAGCTCAATTTTTTGCTGTTATGTGTAAGATATATATATAAAAAAATACTATTAGTGTTTGTTTTACATTTAATCAGGGATGCATTCACTAAAAATAGCATTTTAATAATAAAGGACTTTACTAAATGCTCAAATTCAAAGAGATGAAAAGGAAGCAGCCATTAGTAAATAAAAGGAAGATTCAGATCGGTCGGGGACCAATTTAATTAGCGTTAATGGAAGCTGCTGGGTTACACAAGAGAGACGTTCTTTATCTACCTTTGTAAAGGTAACAGAGAACCGATCGATTATGCAGAATTAGTCACTTGTTGCCAAACTGTCTTTCGCCTTCGCATTACTGCACTTTTATTGTACACATCACGCAATGTAGATTGATGTATGTTTATTCACCCGAATATTCAAAATAGAACAAGAGTTTCATGGGCCACATCGCTCACCTGAGCACTGTAGCTTGGAAAAAAGCAGAAATCAGGTTATTATTGAAAAGTTTAAACCCAAAAGTAGTCCAAACCAATCCTTAAAGGGGTGAGGGAATAATTTGAACAAACTTGAATCCACACTAACGAAGGATGCTTGCATATATCTTTGACTACCTGTGGTTTTTTTGTCCTTTACATTTGAACTTACATTGTGGACCCGGGGGTTATGACTTAAACAAACTTGAATCTACACTACCTAAGAATGCTTCCATATTAATATGACTAATCATTGCTATGCCATGATTGAAAAGAAGATTTTTAAAGACTTTTTTTTTACATATTTCTATGTAAAACTTGGATTCCATGTTGTGGCCCCGCCCTAACCCCAGGGGTCATGATTTGAACAAAATTGAATTTACATTACCTAAGGATGCTTCCATATATATGACTAATCATGGTTTTGTTATTTTTTAGAAGAAGATTTTTAAAGAATTTCCCTATATAAAATTCCCTATGTAAAATTTTGATCAGCAATTGTGGCTCCACCCTACCCCGGGGTATCATGATTTGAACTTGAATCTACACTATCTGAGTATACTTCCATATAAGTTTCATCTTTCCTGGCACAGTGGTTCTTGAGAAGAAGATTTTTAAAGAATTTCCCTATATATTTCTATGTAAAACTTTGATCGGCCATTGTAGCCCCGCCCTTACCCTAGGGGTCATGATTTGATTTGAACAAACTTGAATCTACACTAACTGAGGATGCCTCCCTATAAGTTTCAAGTTTCCTGGCACAGTGGTCTTGAGAAGAAGATTTTTAAAACATTCCACCAAATTTTCACTTTTTCTGAATTATATCCCCTTGAATAATGGCGTGGCCCTTCGTTTGGAACAAACTTGAATCACCTTCACCTAAGAATACTTTGTGGTAAGTTTGGTTGAAATTGGCCCAGATGTTCTTGAGAAGAAGATGAAAATGTGAAAAGTTTACAACGACGACAACGACAACGACGACGCTAACGACAACGTCGACAAACGACGGACAAATTTTGATCAGAAAAGCTCACTTGAGCCTTCGGCTCAGGTGAGCTAAAAAGGAAAGGGGATTTTGATACACAACAGCTAACAATCAGATTACATGTAGATATCAATAATTGCTTATACTGTACTTATACTGTATTGATTTTTTGGGAAAGAGTGGGGGTTAAACAATACATTTAAATGAACATCACTATCCATGTCTACGTGTACATCTACAATACTAAATTGATACTAGTAAATAAATCTTTCATGCATGTAGTACTAACATAAAAATAATTTCCTGATTTATCAATATGTAAGAAATAATGTTTTAGTATGAAAATATAATATGAATAATATAAATTCCTGGATCCGCGCCTGATCACGATCGCAAGTCCATTGAAATAATACAACACAGGAGCAGCGTGAACACAGACCTCTATCAACATCACAGATGGGATCGAGTGCCATGGAGGAGAAAGAACCCTCTGTCGACCGTTAACATCCACCGTGTACTCCTTGTCATGTTCGGGCAAACAGAGAATTCCTAGACACTAATATGTGTAAATATAATGATCTAACAATACACGGTAAGTATAAAAAATGTCGGTTAGCACTTTCCATAATGACAGAGACTGTTGATAAGCTTAAGTATTAAGTATTAAGGCCATTGTATTGATCACAGAACACGATAAATGATGGCTTTTAATGAGATTGATACCGTTTTCTCATTTAGGGGTTTCATTCACTAACTTGTCACTACCTTGCCTCGTTTTAGAAGTTGTACCTACGTAGAGCATGCTTATGAGTATATCTAAAAAATCAGATAATTACAAGTAATGGTATATTTCTAGCTACATAAATAGGAGATGTTGAAGATATATTTGAGATCATTATTATTATACCCCCCGCTTGAAAAGCGGGAGGGTATATAGTAATCGGTATGTTCGTCCATTCGTCCGTCCGTTTGTTACGCTTTGGGGTACCCATCTCTTATCCGCAACTCCTCTCATACCACTGAAGGAAATTTAATGAAACTTTCACAGAATCTTAATTACATATTGCCAGTGTGCATCTCCTATTTTACTATTTGATTTGACATATATTTTGGATTTTCCAGATCAAAACATGGACACTGCTATTATATTCATATGGGAGGCAGGGATATCATTTAGTGAGCTCATTGCTCACAGTACCTCTAGTTTCATCAACAAGTTTTGTTGTTAGATTATCTTCAATGTTTTTTTTCTAATAAAAATATCCAGATAGGAAAAATAGTTGTCAACTCTGTGGTATCTTATCTCCAGATCAAATACATATTTCGAATCAGTGTAGGAATTAAAATGTACAGTATTAATAGATATAACGTCGTGGAAATATAAAAATAACGAATCGAAAGCTACAGGTGAAGATTTCTTTCAAGTTTTTTTTTGAGTTCTGTTTATTTAAAAAGAAAAAAAAAATCTATCTAGAACAGGGCTTCTAAAGGTAGAAAGGTATTGTCAATCAGAAATTGAAATATCTTTTCAATATCAACTTCTGAGTTCTGGAAAGCGATTACATTTAGCCTGCTTTTAAACAAAATAATTTTGCAATTGACCAATGACAAAAAACCTTTATTTTGATAATGCCTGATTGTCGAATGGAATTAGTGTTAGTATTATTTTAAAATCAAATGCTTTGTCACTGTGGAGCACGCTAATCAAAGTAATGTCAAAAACATGATAAAATTATCATCGACAATTTTGCATATGTTTAATGAAAAATATTACAATACTAATGAAAAATTATAAATACAATTAGAAAACTATGAATTACATATAGATAATCATAAACGTGAAAAAATCTAATATTGCAACGTTTGACATGCATGCCATTCCACTTTCATTCTTATGGCCATCTATATACTTTACTGATAATTCTTCCAGTATGAAGATAATGCTTCCTTGTCTTTTTTTTGTAATGTACTTTCAACAGTTCAGCAGCTGTAAAGATTCCTTTTCATGATACATGTATTACTAAATTTACTGTTTTTTCTTAGCTTAGAAGCCTTTTATCATCAAATGTGATAGGGTTTTCTAAACTCTAATTTTTTCACATAAAGGATTAAGCTTTGAAACTTTTTTTGTTCCTTCGGCGTTTTCTGAGTATTTGAGTGCAAAAAATCATCACTGCTGCCCTGTGATATTTTTAATTACATCACAATTTTCTTTGAGAACAGATGGTACATTAACATTTTTTTTCTTTGTAGGAGACTTAATAATATGTCACATGTTTAAAAAGGTGGATAATTCTTCGAATTTTTTTCTCCCAAGAACTGCAAAATGGTATAGATTTGGAAAATATTAGTAATATTTCAGTAAAATAACAAATATGTTCAAATCACACTCAGTATAAAGGTTTACAGGTGAAAACAAATTTCAGAATAAGTTAGCTTGGTGCTAAAAGTGTAATATAAACTTTAGAAAAATATACCAAGTTAGGTGAATTTTATGAAGAAAATCAAAATGACAAAAAAAAAAAAAAATCAGAAATATCACATAGCCTGATTTTACCATTTTGCTTTTCCAACTAAAATTCACCTTACTTGGTATATTTTTGAAAGTTTATTTTACACGCTTAGCACCAAGCTAACATATACGTCTATTTTATTTTCCAGATCTTGGGAGAAAAAATTAAAAGAATTATCCAGATTTCTAAACCTGTGACATGATATTAAGTCTCCTCCAAAGAAAAATTTGTATCATCTGTCCTTAAATTCAGTCTCATTTTTTGCCATGTTTTATGTCTTTTTGGATAACAACCATCAATTTTAAAGGTTAAAGAGGGTACTCATATTGGATTTGGTACTTACATGTATATATATAATTATACACTTTCGTGTAAACAATATAAATACCAAGATCCTTCATCCCTCTTAGCTTAACTAGACCCTTGAGTTAGATTCAATTAATGAGAAGTGCTTATATGTCACAATATAAGAAGATTGCCAATATCCCCCCCACGCAAGGTGTCGGCTAACAGAAGATAAGAAAGTGCCCTTTAAAGATACCACTTCTTTATTCTACTATTCGTATAACTGTAGTTGTTATTGATTTGTTAGCCAAAACTTCACTATAATATCTGTGCATTAAAACAACTCCGCATGCGCATGTTTTATCCCCTAGTTCTTTTTAATTGCAGAGACAAGAAAATGAATCAGGCATCACTGTCACGCACGACAGAAGACATGACTAGTTTAAGACCCTACAAAGGAAAGGTTTTATAAAGCTTTTTTTTAGTCCTTGACTTATGCCTACAGACATGCAACAATTTCACTGTACATGGTTCTCTAAAAAACAATACAGGTTTCCAAAGCCAAATCCTTTGTAATGTTTTTCATTATAGTCTCATCTACAAAAATTGCACCCCCTTACTTTTCCAAAGATTACATCCCCTTTAAGTTTGTATTCCCGGAACACCTCAGGAAGATACGTACAAAAACAATGAAATAATAGTTAGCAATTTTGATAAATTACATTAACTTCCCGTTAATGTGTTGTTTCTGTTAAACGTAAATCAATGCTAGAGAATAACAAGTTCTCTGTTTATAGCAATTACAACACCAGAACCGTGAAAATGACTTCTGTGGTAAACTGTAGTATCATTTGATCTGCGGAAAACTGATCAATTTGATGACAGTTATGAAATATGTGACAGTTTCTCCAATTGGAAGTGCCTTATGAGGTTGTTTTTTTTAAGTAGGTCATATTCAGATGAAATCATAAATGGATATTTCACAATTTGGCTTTTTTATTGTGGTAGTAAAATGACTAAGAGTTGCAGGCTTGTTGTAGAAAGACTGCTCCAAAATGCAAAGACGGTCGTAATGAAAATAAATTTGTCCCAAAATTCCGTAGATAAGCGTTGTTTTGTAGGAAACACAATGTCATATATTAATGAAACTTCGTACAAAGATTAAACCAACACTATCTAATAAATTTATGGACAAATCTGGAGTATCAACACAAATTAACCCTATATAGATGATACATTTCACTGTCTGGTGTAGGAAGGCGGCGCAGTACCCAAAAGTTGCAATTAAAAATCGGTCTATTATATTCAAAATCCTATGGAAAAGTAATTCCTACTCTGTATTTTTTTTAAATAGAAATGAAAATTCTTAAAACTGTTTTATATTAACTATATTTCCTCAAATTTTGGTATTTATTCTTTAACAAATATGAATTTTATAATGATTTATATACATAGGGTTGAAATCCGACTTTTTGAAAAATGACGGCGGCGTTGGCAAAGGCGGCGCACCTAACTATGATCAAGAGTTTTGATCCTCAATTTCACTCCTACAGAAATGTACAAATCATAAATGTTCGGTAGACAAGGAAATATTTTCTGATCCCTACTATTAAGAATTACTGAAATGGTTTCTCTATGTATTTGAATAATGGTAAATTTAAAAAAAAAAGACAAGCATAAGAATTGGGCACGAGTGCCACTGTGCAACGCCATTAGAGAAGATAGACGAAAAACCCGTTGAAATACAGGGTTTTCAAATTATTATTTCATACCTGTATATGAATATACTTTGTTTACATATTTTAATGTCTAATCATATCATAGTAATTAAGATATTTTACATTCATAACAGAAACTTCACAGAAATTGGTTCTGGTAATTGGAATATTTTCTCCAAAAATTTGAACCGTTGACATTTGTCCTTTTTTTTTTTTTTGACGTTGCAGATTGCTCCGGGTATTAGAGAACGATATCACTTCAAATCTTATTCCTCGAATTGATACATTGATTTCTTTAAAACATATGAGCCCGTTCTACGAAATTTTGGGACAACCCTCGTATATGTTTACTTGTTTGTTTTTGAACATCATTGCAAGAGTGTCTTTAAGTCTATACGAGCCAATTAAGTAAATGAGAATAATCAAGGGATTCACTATTTTGATTAAAACTGACATTATGTTTATGTAATATCCTATTGATTAAAGCCTCTTCTCTTCTTTTATCCTATATTTCTAGACATATCTAGCTAGAACCGTTTACATAAGCATGAATAATTGATACCAAAGAAAGATGGTATTTCCGCTTAGATGGTGATGCATCCGCCTTCTGACAATTTAATCCAAACAAATTAGTTCATAAAAAATAAAGTTCATCAACAAAAATGATATTAATTAGTTTTGATAAAATTATTAATATGCATATTTCAGTTTGTATTATATACTACGTGTATGTCAAAAACCATTTATATGTGCATAATTTATAACATACATGCATGTAACTATCATCTCGTCAGAATTTGGAGGGTCCTGTCATATTTTTGGAATTTTCAAACTCAAATGTAACAAGTATATTTGAACCGTTTCCTATTAAAATAAACCAAATATTTTACGAAATGAATAGTGCCCACCCTATCCGAATTTTTCAAAGGATACTGGGTACATCCAATCTACTTATTTTTTGATAGGTCTGCAGGGGCTAAAATAAGATTCTCTTATTTTTGGTCCTCAGAATAAACGCTTTCATCTCCAGCATTTGCTGGGTTTTCTCGGCATTCTGTTTACTATATTCATTGGACAAGCAAATCAACACCACCTTATTTTTTCTTGTAATTAATCTCTTCAAGAGATGGGGGAAAATGTGTAATGACTACAATAATTAACATACGGGTCTATGGCCGAGACCTGTTGCGCAGAATATTACAGCTATGGTATCGATCTCGAAGACTGTAGACCTAATCATTGCTGAATGTCGTCTCTTTCAATCAATTTGTCCTCGGTTGCATTAATTACACTGGGGAATTCAATTACAAATTATATACAATTTGGATTTTACGGCCAAATGATTTGATGGGTTTTTTTTAATGTTTCCTGGCATTTTTTAAAACCGCTTTTTAAATTTTTTAACAGAATATTTTGATCTTGAAATTTAATTCAATATGATTGCTTTTGTCATTATATTGATTATAGATGGGTGATAACACGGGGCTTTTATAATGACTCTGCAAAAACATTGAAATCATATTATATGATGTTCAATGTTTATTTTTTTTCTTGTATAAATCTATTTCTTGATACCTTGTTATGACTTGTCAAGAATTTGAAACATTGTTACATTCCACGAATCAAGTTACCCATCCTTGGTTACTAAATAATTGCCTTTTGTTCTCACTGGAATATAAAATTTTTAATTAGATGAACTACATTTAAAGTATAGTACACACATAAGTAAACATGAAAGTTATAGCAATGTCAAGGAAATGAATTTCGAAGACATCATCTAAGGGCGTGCTATTCGAACATTTTTGAGGAAGAATTCTTTTTAAAATTTTTTTTAAAAAATGGTCTCAGGACCATGAAATGAAAATGCGTTACCTCTTTTGAAGGTTCTTTAATTTTTTAGAAGAAGCAATGCAACATTTAGTTTCAAATTCAAATCAAAATTCAGAAATATATGTCAAATTTTATTTTAAGATTTTCTCCGCAAATTTTGCATCGAAGATAAAGGGTTTCAACCACTGTAGCATTTTTTACCCAACCTCTTTTGCAATCTGACAGATACTTTTCTACATATAGCTCTCTATTCAAATCTTTGACTGTATTTTATTCATCCCTGATAGATTAACATTTCATACATGCACAATGAATTTATTTGCCTTGGGATGCATTAGCGATATCGCCAACTAAAATACACAACTATAATTCTAAAGATTGCAAAACAATAAGGATGTAACATGAGAGGAAGGAAATAACAGATTTGTGATTGCATAATGAATTCATACAATATGGTTTCTAATGGAAGGTAAAAACCGTTCTGGAAATGAAAATTCATGTAACAAAGCAATACGTAAAGAACTGTAACAGAAGTACTTTCTATAATGGAAAACATCATTATTATAATTTTTACCTTACACGCAAGATGTACATCCTAAGACTAAGAAATGATAAATCATTACATTCTATAATCTTAAATTCAAAGAGTTCGTGTTTGCAGATCTCTACTTTTCAAATTTTACACATTCAGAAGAAAATGCGCAGTTGGAGAAGAGGAAAGAAATATACTGAGGAAAAAACTTACCCTTTTTAAAATGCAAACGAAATAGATATCAAAAAATATCATAAAAATCCACACACAATGTAGGAAAAGAAATATCACAGTCTTGTAGCTCCGAGTACAAAAATATAGGGAAAGTCCACAAAAAGCCCAACGGGGGATTACATAATTCTGGTTTCGGGTCTAGAAGACTAAAATGGTTTTGTGTAACACCTTTCTCTGTATTGATTAGCAACGGGATGGAAATATACTAATTCAGTTAGATCTAGGTAGTTTCAGAGAAACATCATCGGTATAACGGATACCTGTTGTGACGTCACAGATTTTTCACCAAGGTAATGTTGGCATCCGTTACCAAGCAACGGAATCTGCTTCTCTGGGTTTTCCATTCGACAGAGAACTTCCTATAGGGAGAACTCAACTAGAAATCCTGCGACGGGATATTTCGAATTCTTGTGTAATGTTCGGAACCGACGAGTTTGTATCAATGTTTGATAACTTTTAACACAGTCAAATAAAACAAAAATCATCTATTGTCAAAAAACTGACATCATTGTTTTGTTCAAGAATAAAGTCAGTTAAAATGCATTTATGGTATTTGATGATTTATTGAGCCGAAATTGTTTCTTTGATAATATAGTTTTAAGTATGGAACCCCGCCATTGCAGCTGGAACCGGGGGTTATATGGATATTGGTGTGACAAGAAAAAAAATAAAAACCAAGTACATGTACTGGGCTTGCAAGAAATAAGAGTAACAACGAAATTTTGCCGCTACACACTGTCAATTTTTAAGAAAACCTTTGAAAAAGAAGAAATAACCATCGCCTTCCTCACCTGAATATACAACTTTTCAAACAAATAGTATATCAGAAATTTGAAACATTTTTTCTAAGAAAAATAAGATACCTCAGGGATATATATTTAGAGAAAAATTAATTAATGAAAAATTCTAAAGACTTAGTATTGATTTGTATTTTAGTACCGTTTTTCTACCATTCAATTACTAGTATACCTTTTATTATGGTACTTTGAGTGTTCCCTCGCCACATATATTCGTCAGGAGTGTGAAAATGAACTGAATATTCGACTTATCCCTCGTCCCTAGATGTTCTGTATTTTTGAACTCTCTTTTACAAAATTCATTTAGTGACGTATTGGGTTTGAATATTAATGAATATCTGGAACCCCTCTAATTTAGGGTTTAGATAAAAAAAACTAAATGTATGCTTTGGGTACAGTAAGTGATCCTGAAGTCTAAAGGAGGAGAGGTGTACTACGTAAAGGACTTAGTTAGTTTTTTTTTTTCATTTCATTTTATTCCGGTAAATAAGACTACTGATAAAAAACAGACATTATCTCGATCAGCATTATGCTAATTGATAAAGATCTATTTGAGTATATATAATTATTTTGTGAATATCATTATTTTATTTACAATATGTTAAAGGGATTGGACACAAGTTCAAATACCTAGATAGTCCTCTCCCATATATGAAATCTGAATAACCATACAATATTTAAGAAGTTGTATAATAATAATAATATACATGTATATACATGTACATAGAAGAACAAAACAATAATTGCTTTTCATGAATAAAGAAGTAAATTATTATTTTTAAAGTTACATGACATACAAATACTAGTAGATGATTACCCAAGAAAGTTCCCCCCCCCCCCCCAAAAAAAAAAGCTTTTAGGCTTATTTCCAAAGTGGATTATAATGCTTTTTAATAGAAAAATAAAATTTGACAAGTCAACATATAGTATCTCTTGCATTTATAGCTTTAAAAACTTTCTTAAATCTTTGTTAATTATTGATCCCTTTACATGTTATATGTACAAAAAATATTTATGTTTATGAGATATTTCCCATGTTTGCAGATTCATATTAATGTCAAATACGTATCTTACTATCTTTTTGTCAATATTATAGCAGTAAATATTGATATTTTTCATTAAGTTAATCTGTTTTACTCCATTATTAGTATTTTTAAAGTAAACTGATTTTCACACAAATTAAATGTTTTCTATCGATCTATGCAAAACATAGCAGCAATGACAAGACAGCCTTTAGGTTAGAATTCGATCTATTCCTCATTAAATATTTTTCCATAGCATAAAATAAAATTTGTAACTTTTCAATAATGAGAATTGTTAATTTTATGGATTACAGTAAATGCAAAATTCCCAATGGAACCAAGACTACCACCCGGTAAATGAAATAAAATAAGTACGATGAGACTGATGTTCTTTGAATTCAAGGAATTATCACAAGCTAAAGGCTCAATATAAATATATTTCCTATGTAGATTCACCGTCATTATTTCACAATAGAAAATGATGAATTGGCAAAAAATAATTCTAGATTATTTCTACTGCATTTCTTTTCTCTAAATTGAAATCTTTACCTCAAATTATGTGTTAGAAAGATTTGATTTAACAACGAAGTCTGTTAACATCATTTCTCATAAGCAACAGCATTTGAATGAAAAAAAAGGAATAAATGTGAAACTCTTAAAATCATGAGCACATTTAGAAACCATAGTAATAGTAGTTTGTTAGCGACTAGAGAAACGCTCTCTCTCTCTCTCTCTCTCTCTCTCTCTCTGACACACTAGAACTGTAGACACCTATATCAACAGCCCAAAGTAATCAGACAGGCATCGTTCTATATTCAATGAATCTTTAATCAAAGACTGCCCAGATAAAAAGCGAGTATTCGATGCCTGCAAACAGAAACTCTCGCTAATTACCATAGAAACCGACAAAATATTATTGGGGTGAAAACAGCTTTTAGTACAGGTAGCTGAAGAAAGCTGATCGATTTCTTCCCCCGGGTATGACAAATGGGTGGAAATAAAGGATGCAGCATGAACCCCGAGCAAACACGGAACTATCTGACAATCGGAAGTACTCTGCCATGTTTAATTGGGCTTTCAATGCCATTGAGAGCAATTAGACAATAAGAATTATTCGTTATATAATTTGGTCTTCGAATTCAACTCCATGAAATATGGATTAACGATTACACTTGGAAGAAACAGATCTGTAAGAATTATCAATGAGGATGGTTTGTTACATAATTAATAAAAACTTCATTTGAATATTTTACAAGACGTCTTAGGAACAGTGGTATAGATAGAATAGGCGATATACTGCATTATTGATTTAGTTGAAGATATTTTCATACATAATTTCCTCCTTTGACCGATTTTTACATTTTTTTACTTCTCAGCGAAGGACGTAATTTATATAAAATTAACCAAACAACAAAGGGGGGGGTTATTTTACGGCGTATATATATAATATGCTTTTGTCGGGATAGCTAGAGAGCTTTATGAGTACATTTATAGTTTTTTGTTGCATTTTGTTTGGAAACAAAATAAATTGAGGAAAAATGTTACGATCTTATCTATCATTTTAACTGCAGAGGGTCTCGTTAGCATGGAACACGGAAATCAAGAACAAGCGAGCTCAGAAGCATATTAATTTTGAGAAAAGAAACATGAACCTCTGAAATCATCTGAAATCATGCTGGTCCTATAATAGGGAGGTATAATTAAGTATTCATTCGTTACTAACAACATATTTATTAGAAATAACACCTTCAAATTCATTGATAATTTATTTAAGCATTGAATTCATAATTTTGGATGTCTTTGGTCCTATAACACACCTGGCCGTGCCGATAAATTGAATACCGCGTTAGGGAGTCTTAACCGCATCTGAGGATTAAGTATAAGACATCCTACTAGGTTCAGGGACATAATAAAGGAGAAATAACTTCTCTCAAAACGGATTTAGGATAAATGTGTTCCTATTTGTTCATAACAGCCTTCAACAAATCCAGTAGTTATAACTATAGCCTAACTGATCACCTTGTCCGGTTTCTAGGAGCAGAGAAATCTTTTTAAGATAAGCCAGAAAACCTAATAGTATATGCTTTGTTATGGTGATTTGAATGTTCCCTTGACACAAATATCTGTCACGAGTGTGAAAATGAACTGCATATTTTATTTATCCTTCGTCTCTACATGTATATATGTTCAACGTTTTTTAACTTCATTAAGTGACGTCAGTCCATTTATTGGGTTTGAAAATTAACGAATGTCTAGAGTGTTTTTCTTAATTAGTTTAACAGAAAATAAGTAACACGTAATTGTATGCTGTGGCTTTAGTCAGTGATCTTTCTAAACATGCTTAAGTCTAAAGAAGGAGAACATATGATATTTAAAAAAAAGTTAATTAGTAAAAGGTTACAATTTTCCATTCTATTTTATTCAGGTAAATAAGCCTACAGATAGAAATAAACTGGTCTTCAACTCACTTGAATATGGATTAACGATTACACTTAGAAAAACAGATATGTATGAATTATCAATGAGGATGGTTTGTTCAATAATTAATAAAAACTTTATTTGACGTCTTAGCAAGTGGCATCGATAGAATAGGCGATATGCTGCATTACTGATTTAGTTAAAGAGATTTTCATACATAATTTTCTCCTTCATCCGATTTTGATTTTTTTTTACTCAGGAACGAAATTCATATAAAATTATTTTATTTTACAGCGTAAATAGGTAAAAATTTTGTGTTAGAAGAGAAATTTTTATGATTAAATATATAATTTTTTGTGGTATTTAGTTTGGAAACACAACAATTTTTATTTGTGAGCGAAAATGTTACGATCTATAATTTATCCCTCAGATTGCACAGGGTGTCGTTAGCATGGAATACGGAGATCACGAACAAACAAGCTCAGAAGCCCATTAATTTAAAGCAGAGAAAACATGGACTTCTGAAATCATCAGAGATGCACGTGGAATGCAGGTGCTATAACATGTAGTTGAAAGCATTCATTTATTATTAAATTATCTATTAGAAATAAAAGCTTTAAATAATAATTTATTAACCTGTAAATATACATGTGGGGGAAAAAACTACAAAAATATTGACTTTTCGCCAAAAAAAATCATACATTAATTGTTTTTACAGCGTACCAAATATTCAGTGCCTCCTAAATTTCGTCAATATGTAAAAATCTGATAACTGAGAACACTTTCCTATGATACAAACTAAAATCTACACAAAAAAAAGAACCCGATTAAATTTAGGTTCATTAACAACACCTGATGATTAAGTATTAAACATCCTACTAGGTTCAGGAATATAATAAATGAGAAATAACTCTAAACGGACTCGGAGTGAAAGTTTTCCTTTATGTTCATAAGTGCCTGAAACAAATCCAATAGTTATAACTATAGTTACAGAAAAATGTGGTTTTCATACAGAAAATGCATATCATTTTTTCTTTGAATGCCCATGCTATGTTGAGCCAAGAAATACTCTTTTAAATTGTATATCCAGTATAGACCTGCAGCATCCTGTATCCCTAAATCTTTTATTATTTGGTGATAGTAATATTTCTCATGCAAAAAATATGAATTTGTTTGATTGTGTTCATACATATATATCACAAACCAAAAGGTTTCATAAATGAAGTGAAACTATGAAAAATTTATTCCAGTTCTTGCCTAAATCAAATACACATTCATTGTATGTTTATAAATTGCTGTAATTCTCATTTTTCGATTTTTTCCTCTCATTTCCACATAAACCGGTATTCATTTTTTTTCTTTTTCTCTTACGTACTTTTTTTTTTATACTTTCTCCTAAATTCTATTCAATTCTGTGTTAGTTATATATAACTTATTGGTGATATATGAACCTGTTACTATATGTGTATTAATTAACCTTGTACATGTACCTGTGGAGAGGGCTTATATAGGCTATGCCTGCTGCCCAATCCGTTTATGTAAGTGCTACATAATAAAATATGTTCAAATCAAATCAACTATAGTTACTAGCATCTATCTGATAACTTTGACAGAAGCCCGTTCAACAAAGCAAACATTCACAAGCGCTCGCCAAACTTCCTTATACCTCCAATAGAAATGTTTGCAAACGCTCGCTCTGTTGAACATAGCAGTCAGGTTTCAATGAGCAGGGGAAAAGTTTAAAGATAAAACCAGAAAACCTAATAGCATATGCTTTGTTATGGTGATTTGAATGCTCCCTTGCTACAAATATCTGTCACGAGTGTGAAAATGAACTGAATATTTTACATTTGTACTCTTCCTTCGTCAATATATGCTCTATATTTTTGAACTCTCTGTTACAAAATTCATCAAGTGACGTCAGTCCACTTATTGGATTTGAATATCAAAGAATGTCTAGATGATTGTTTCTTTTTAAATTAGCTTTTTTTTTAAAAAAAAATAAGTAACATGTTTGCTTTGGCTACAGTCTGTGATCTTTCTAAAGTCTAAAGGAGGAGGGAATATGATTTAGTAAAAGGTTACAATTTTACATTTTAATTTATTCGGGTAAATTATCCTATTGAAAGAAAAAACATTAACAGACATTAATGCTTAATGGTAAAGATCTATTTGAGCATATACGAGTATTATTAATTTAATTTATTATATAAGATACATGAAATACAGTCAAGCATATGAAACGAATTACCGTAGTATAGCCCAAAAAAGCTTATTAAAGTCTTTTTTTTTCAATTGGATCCTTAAATTGCATAAAAATATATATATTGGAATTTAGGCGGGGTACTTTAGAGAGAAGATTTGTATAGCAAAATGCTTTTTAAAATGATATATTTCTTAAATAAATAAATTACTCATTCATACCTTCAAAATTATTACAATAATGCTTTAAAAAAATAATAATAAAATTTGACGAGCCATCATACAGTATCTCATATTATTTATCAGAAATAATAGCTTCTATTTTAATAATGATTTATAAACTAGCAAATATACAATATACTAGTACATGTAAAAAAAAAACATAAAAAATAAACTTTTCGGCAAAAATCATACATGAATTGTTTTTACAGCGCACCAAAAATTTTTTGCGTCCGACATTTTCGTCAATATATAAAAATCAGAAAATTTAGACCATTTTTTTGCATAACAAACTGAAAAAATTACACCAAAAAAATTTAACCCAATTTTTAGACCTTAACAAAACCTGAGGATGAAGTATAAATCACCCTATAAAGTGTCTGAACACGAAGAGGAGAAACAACTTCTCTCAAAAAGGACTCGGAGTAAACGTTTTCGTATATGTTCATAAGAGCCTGCAACAAATCCAAGAGACCGCTTTTGTTTATTGTACAGTTATGCATCTCATCACCGTGCCAGGTTTCCAGGAGCAGAGAAAAATATATATTTAAAAAAAACCAAATGCATTTTCACTATAAGATCAAAGGGGCCCTATATCCTTTACACCTTGAGCCCAGTCCTAAGGCCCATGAATTTCGGACGCACCTTTGATTATCATAATCATATAATTTTTCTTCTGAGAGGTAAAACTTAGGAGCAGAGAAGATGTATTTGTAAAGAATTAATGCATTTTCGCTATATATAATATTCATGGACTAAGTTTGTCTTTTCAGAATTAGAGCGTGGTGACAAGATTTTTTTTTACAAAGAATGTGCATTTTCTCTCAAGATTAGATCCCCCACCCTAACTCACTTATAATCTTCGTTCCGTGAAATTCATAATTTTAACAGAGACACCCTTGCTCTTTACAGCCATGCACTTACTTCATCTTCAAAATACCCAGACAGAGAAGAATTTTCTTTAAGTTTTAATGCATTTTAGTCCAGTCCAAGCACCATAAACACTAGTTAACCAAGTGGTCATGACTTTTAATAGATTTTACTGTCCAGAAGATGCAATCATGCTTAAAGTTTGATTTCTTGAAGTTTAGGAGAACCTGTAAACTTAAAGTATTTAAATAGACCATCAACTTTGAGATTTTGGTTCCCGAAAGAGAAGTTCAAATCTACAAATTATAACGTATGTATTGTTGCACAAGACGACAGGCAAAACAGATCGCAAAAGGTCACTACATAGAATGCATCAAGTCAACATCGTAAAATGTGAACATTGGTATACTTATATTTACATCCCCAATGTCTTTGTCCGAGATAAAACTACAAAATATTAATGCACTTTATTTCTACGTAAATGTAATGGTTCATCGATAGGCTCGGTTAAAAAAATCACTTGCGGGGCGGGACAAATACAGACAGAAGAGGGGCTTGTAGTGCGTGGATTGGCGGAACCAAGAGCTTGTAAATAAAAGGGATAACTGTCATATTTTTTTGGTTTTATGACGATGGTGAATCGATTGGCTTGCGTGGTTATTTGCATGAACGCCGAAGCGTGATAATTTTATGCACGCAAGTCACTCGATTGATCACATCATGAAACTAAAAAATTAGACAGTTCTGCTTTATTATCAGAGCGGCTACTTTTGTTTTGAATTATTGTGTATGAACTATATCATTGTCGTGTTTGAGACAAAATTTACCCTGTAGATTTTTGGTTTCAACAATGTACTGTTGACAGTTTTTACACTAGTGTTATAGTGCACTTTGAAAATGAATCTGTCTCATTTCTAAAGTATAAGCACTTTGGAAAAAATTAAAGTGCGTATTTTTTTTTCAAAGTGCGTTGCCACAAATAACATAACTTTTCATGTGCGGATTAACACAGATTTGATAGGTTATTAGGTCACCAAGGAAAGACTAATTCTAAATGTCAGATTGCCATCATTAATATTTAAGGACCCCTCTACGCTGTATCCTAATCTCACCTGGGGTACTTTTGCGTAGTTATAGTCTGACCCAACTTTGAATAAATTATAATCTGCATGTTTGACATAAATAAATCCTAATATTCCAAACAGTGCAATAGACGAAAAAAGAATGGATGAAAACATCTTTTTTTACGATTTTTTTTTTCACATGAGTAAACAAATCAAGAGATATTTTTCTTTTATTTTATACAGTTCATTGTCTTTGAAATTTGAAAAAAAAAGTTATTTTTATTATTAATGTTTAGGTCCTTTATGTTCATGTATTTTTTTCATTATCATTTTTAAAAACTTGTGGTCTTCAACTCGACAATCAGATTTAGTTATTTTGAGCAGGATGCTTACTGACTAAAGATGAAAAAGGCCAACTAACAACTTATTAATATCGCAAACTAGATGATTAAGCTCTTTCATCTTCAACTTACCTTATTGACGTCTGTAGAAATTTCGTTAAGGAAAAACTCTTATTTTTCGATTTCATGATGTAATCAATCGATTGGGTTGCGTGATAATTTGCATAAACGCCGAAGGCATGAAATTGAAAAATCTGAGTTATTCCTTATATTTACATACTTTGATTCCGCCAATCCACGTGCTCAAAGCCCTGCTTCTGTCTAGCTGTTTGTCCCGCTCTGCACGTGGTTTTTCTTGGAACCGCGCCAATATATTGATGGAGAAATAAAGCACATTTACAATTTGTAATTTTATCTCGGACAAAGACATTAGAAATGTACATATTTTTGAATATACGGCTTTTACTTACATATGAGGTTAACATCTCCCACCTTCTTGGAATCTCAGTAGCAAGTACTGAGTACAATCTAGTTTTAAATCGAGGCAGACTACTACAAATAAGTTTATTTTACTTTAATTTCAACATTTTATCAAATCAGAATTTCTTAAAAATCTATGATCATAAAAATGACCTGGCATGGTAACAAATATAACCTATCCTTCAGACTTTGGTTCTTATCTTTGGTGAAGCGTATTTCATACTATTATTTAACTAAGCCTTTGTTTTGTACTAAATTGACAACAGAATGTCTTTCTTATTAGTACAAAGGCTCATGGTGGATGCAACCAGTTCACACAAGATGCTTTCTCTTCCTAAGCATCTGGTCCCAGCTCTGGAATTTCTGGAAGTTCATATTTTATGACAATCTTGTTCAGAGATTTGCTTTGTCTGATTTCTTTTAGATCCGTCTCTCTTCCTGTTATCTTAACACATGTACAAAGGCTCACATCGGGTAAGAGCGGTTCACAGGGGATGCTTACGCCTTCTTCGGTGGACAATTCCCAGTATTGACCATAGGTACAAATTTATTTGATGTATATTCACATATTTAAACATAACTCAACAAGACAACTCACAATTAAAGCAGTTATATGAATAGCTCACAAATAAATAATATGTATATAAATATCTTCCTCACTGCATTACATACCATGCAGGGTAAAAGTTCATCAAATGTTAAATGCATGATAAAATGCTTTTGATACAAGATATTTTTTCTGCATTTCCCCGCTCCCTTCTCTTATATAAACAGTGAACATGATCTTGTATTTGGACAAAAATGTAGGGTTGAACAAAAGCGACCATGGATCATTTTACTTGAAATGCATAAAATTACAAGACAGTCATCATAATGATGTTATCGAGAACAAAAAGTAACATTTAAAGAATTTGATATCTGGCCGTTTCATATGTTTATATAGTATTATTTTTAAAATTTCCAATTCACTGCGACTTGAAAATATGCCAGCAGAGCTATTGCTATTCATAATGCTATGTTCACTGAATAATCGTTGTTTATTACTTATATTTGCATTCTTTGATTTTTTTTCAAGAATATCAGAGGAAATCCTGACTTACATAAGGACGCGGCTTCTTGTCTTCGGTAAAGAAAAACATACGGCTTTAAATTCAGTACACCTGATCAATGCTCCTTTTATCTAATAAATCACAAATAATTTATAAAGTATTTCCCTCTCAAACACAGTTATCTGGATACAAGCAGCGCCGTCATCACATCTCTTAATTTTTGTTTTGATGCAGCTGTGACGTCATCGATCAACGTTATTGAAACCCTCTGACAAAAATCAATAATTTAACACTATGATGAAAAATGAGAATGCTTTTATAATGATTATTACTCCAGAATGCTTTTCTATGATTTTTTTTTTTTTTTTTAGTTTTTCTATTTATTTTTAATAGCTGAAATAGATAATTTATACTAGTAATTTTTTTCTTTCTGAATGTTAGTACCCAAGTGTGAAGAGTTATCGTTCTTTGTACAAATATGCATGAAACGAAAAAATAAAAATATGCAGTTTTTTACAACTTTTTAAAAGTTTTATTATACAATTAAATACATTGACCAAAATTGAAATTTTAAGGATATAAATCAGCAATTTTAAATATTCTGAATTTCTTTTTTTTTTCCAACGAATATTATTACAAACTTATTTTTATTCCTCTTTCGAAACATTTCATATATATACTTCTCAACACGTTATATAAGTGTAGTAGAGCTTGTTCTACACGTGTGTGATAGAGCAATTGCACTCATAGCAGAAGCAGTTGCGTCTAGCACGAATTAGAATACCATTTTATAGCTGCTTCTGTGTTCCTTGTTAGTTAAAAATTAATTGATAAATACATAGATAATTAAAAAATGATAACTTTGCTAAGTAGATATCAATTATGGTATACAGCGATTGAAAAACAGGAGGGTATATAGTAATCGATCTGTCCGTCCGTCCGTCCGTCCGTCTGTCTGTTACGCTTTGGGGTACCCATCTCTTATCCGCAGCTCCTCTCATACCACTGAATGAAATTTGATGAAACTTTCACAAAATCTTTATTACATATTGCCATTGCACCTCCTATTTCACTTTTTGATCAGACACATATTTTGGGTTTCCCACAGCAAAACATGGACACTGCATTATATTCATATGGGAGGCGGGGGTATCATTTAGTGAGCTCATTGCTCACAGTATACCTCTAGTTTTTTTTTAGCTCACCTGAGCCGAAGGCTCAAGTGAGCTTTTCTGATCACATTTTGTCCGGCGTCCGTCTGTCTGTCTGTCCGTAAACTTTTCACATTTTCGACTTCTTCTCAAAAACCGGTGGGCCAATTTCAACCAAACTTGCCACAAAGCATCCTTGGGTGAAGGGGATTCAAGTTTGTTCAAATGAAGGGCCACACCCTTTTCCAAGGGGAGATAATTATGAATTAGTGAAAATTATTGGCATTTTTAAAAAATCTTCTTCTCAAGAACCACTGGGCCAGGAAAGATGAAACTCATGTGGAATCATCCTCAGATAGTGTAGATTCAAGTTTGTTCAAATCATGACCACCTGGGGTAGGGTGGGGCCAAAATGGCCGATCAAAGTTTTAAATAGGAATATATAGGAAAAATCTTTAAAAATCTTCTTCTCAAGAACCACTGGGCTAGGAAAGATGAAACTCATGTGGAATTATCCTCAGGTAGTGTAGATTCAAGTTTGTTCAAATCTTGACCCCCGGGGGTAAGGCTGGGGCCACAATGGCCGACCAAAGTTTTACATAGAATTGATAGAAATATATAAGAAAATTCTTTAAAAATCTTCTTCTCAAGAATAACAAAGCCATGATTGGTCATATTTATATGGAAGCATCCTCAGATAGTGTAGATTCAAGTTTGTTCAAATCTTGACCCCCGGGGGTAAGGCTGGGGCCACAATGGCCGACCAAAGTTTTACATAGAAATATATAGGAAAATTCTTAAAAAATCTTCTTCTCAAGAATAACAAAGCCATGATTGGTCATATTTATATGGAAGCATCCTCAGATAGTGTAGAAAGTTTGTTCAAATTGACTTACAATGGCCAACCAAAGTTTTACATAGAAATATATAGGAAAAATCTTTAAAAATCTTCTTCTCAAGAACCACTGGGCTAGGAAAGATGAAACTCATGTGGAATTATCCTCAGGTAGTGTAGATTCAAGTTTGTTCAAATCTTGATTTAATGACCCCCGGGGGTAAGGCTGGGGCCACAATGGCCGACCAAAGTTTTACATAGAATTGATAGAAATATATAAGAAAATTCTTTAAAAATCTTCTTCTCAAGAATAACAAAGCCATGATTGGTCATATTTATATGGAAGCATCCTCAGATAGTGTAGATTCATGTTTGTTCAAATCATGACCCCCGGGGGTAGGGCGGGGCCACAATGGCCAACCAAAGTTTTACATAGAAATATATAGGAAAATTCTTTAAAAATCTTCTTCTCTAGAATAGCAAAGCCATGTTTGGTCATATTTATATGGAAACATCCCTAGGTAGTGTAGATTCAAGTTTGTTCAAATCATGACCCCTGGGGGTAGGGCGGGGCCAAAATGGCTGATCAAAGTTTTAAATAGGAATATATAGGAAAAATCTTTAAAAATCTTCTTCTCAATAACCACTGGGCTAGGAAAGATGAAACTCATGTGGAATTATCCTCAGGTAGTGTAGATTCAAGTTTGTTCAAATCTTGACCCCCGGGGGTAAGGCTGGGGCCACAATGGCCGACCAAAGTTTTACATAGAAATATATAGGAAAATTCTTAAAAAATCTTCTTCTCAAGAATAACAAAGCCATGATTGGTCATATTTATATGGAAGCATCCTCAGATAGTGTAGATTCAAGTTTGTTCAAATCATGACCCCCGGGGGTAGGGCGGGGCTACAATGGCCAACCAAAGTTTTACATAGAAATATATAGGAAAATTCTTTAAAAATCTTCTTCTCTAGAATAACAAAGCCATGTTTGGTCATATTTATATGGAAACATCCCTAGGTAGTGTAGATTCAAGTTTGTTCAAATCATGACCCCTGGGGGTAGGGCGGGGCCAAAATGGCCGACCAAAGTTTTACATAGAAATATATGGGAAAATTCTTTAAAAATCTTCTTCTCAAGAATAGCAAAGCCATAATTCATCATATTTATATGGAAGCATCCCCAGGTAGTGTAGATTCAAGTTTGTTCAAATCATGACCCCCGAGGGTAGGGCGGGGGCCACAATGGCCGACCAAAGTTTTACATAGAAATATATAGCAAAATTCTTGAATAATCTTCTTCTAAAGAAATACAAAGCCATGATTGGTCATATTTATATGGAAGCATCCTCAGGTAGTGTAGATTCAAGTTTATTCAAATCATGACCCCCGGGGGTAGGGCGGGGCCACAATGGCCGACCAAAGTTTTACATAGAAATATATAGAAAAATTCTTTAAAAATCATCTTCTCAAGAATAGTAAAGCCATGATTGCATGGTCATGGGACTTCTTTTGGATTAAAACTTTTCAATAATAAACCAATTTTCTACCTTTTCCAAGCCACAGTACTCAGGTGAGCGATGTGGCCCATGGGCCTCTTGTTTAAATGTCAGATTATTTTGACAAAAGAATTGAATTTCCTTAACGCATTTTTAGTGCTGATCATCTAATTTTACAGGTGTACATAAACGACCACGGACCGACGTTTTATTAAAAGTTATCTACTAGTATCTTATACTTGATATATAAGGTCGTTCCTTTAAATACATTTCAATAATTTTAAATATCTTCATTAGAATTATACCCCTTGCTTGAAAAGAGGAAGGGTATATAGTGATCGGAATGTCCGCCCGTCTGTTACACTTTGGGGTACATGTACCTATCTCTTATCCGCAACTCTGAATGAAATTTTATGAGACTTTCACGGAATATATGTTACATTGTGCACCTCTTATTTTTCTTTTTTTTTTGAGCGGACACATATTTTGGGATTCCCAGAGCAAAAACATGGACACGGCTATTTTTTATAATATTGAAAGGAATCCATCTTTTAGCCATAACCCCTCCTATACCTCTGAATAAAAGTTTATGATACTTTCACAGATTCTTACATTATGCCATTGTGAGCCTCCTAGTTATGTTCCCCAAACGAAGTTGGGGAACATATGTTTTTACTCTGTTTCTTATTATTATTATTATTATTATTATTATTATTATTTTTCTTCCTGGGAAAATCTTTTTGATCTTGTAAACTACACATCCGACTTAGGTGAAACCTTTTTAGGGTAGGTAGGCATGTTATGTAGATTTGCGGAATCAAGGTCATTTTGCGCGCACGTGCTTGCACAAAAACTTAAAATGACCAATATATAATGGATATAACCGCAACTTTTCTATTTTGTGACGAAATATTTTGAAACTTATAATGTAAGGATATATTAGTAGTATGCACAAGATGACATGGTCAAAATAGCAAGATCGCATGCGCATGCACGTGCGCTTCGCTTTGATTGGCTGAAACTAAAGGTTTTTTGATAAAATCATTTGAAATTTCGAACATAGTCATACATTAGTGTCTACAGCCTGTAATATAAGATTTATCATGAAAGCATGTGCATGCACATGTGCTTGCAAGAGCTCGCACGTGCAACACGATAAATGTCCAATATAATTGATACAGACATAACTATTTAAATTATTGATGAAATGCTTTGAAATTCATATTATAAGTATATATTAGAAGGAAAGACAAAATGACATGGTCAAAAAAGTAAGATCTCACGTGCATGCACGTGCGCTTCGCTCTGATTGGCTGAAACTAAAATCTCAATATCTTTCTTGTTTCTTGTCATAATCCTTTGAAATTTTTAACATAGACCTACATTATGAAGATCTATAGCGTGATATATAAGAATTCTCATGAAAGCATGCGCATGCCCGCGTGCTGCAATCTGATTGGCTGAAACTTTAAATGGCTATATCTCCTTTGTTTTTTGACGAAATGCTTTGAAATTTAAAACATTGTCATGCATTAGGATATACTACAATATGATGTAGAAAAAAAAACCATGAAATCACGCGCATGCACGTGTGCTGCAATCTGATTGGCCTAAACTTGAAATGGCTATAACTCCCTTGTTTGTCAACAAAACACGATGGGATTTAGAAAATAGATAGATATAAGGGACTCCTACAAGAAGGTATGGTCATCATGCACGTGTACGCACGTACGTGCATATGGAACGAGTGAAATGAAAAATACGTTTGAAAGAGTGATTTTTCATACTTTTGGACTGAATGCTTTAATATATTGTATATTAAGATATGTAGATAGCGTAGACAAGATGATATGATCATAACGCACATGCATTCACAAAATGCTAAAATTTGAATATAATCGGTATTCTTCTGAGAAAACGTTGTTAAAGTAAAAAATGCACAGAGTTTGTCTTATTTAATGAAGCTTACAGGGAATATGGCACCAAAGAGGAGTTGGGGAGCGTCTTAGCACTAGTTCACTTTTTGATCTGACACGTATTTTGGGTCTCCCAGTGCACAACATGGACTTATTATAATATTATAACCATATGGTAGGCAGGGGTGGGAGTGTCATTTAGTAAGCTCAGTGCTCAGAGTACCTCTACTTTTCAATTTCTTTAAATTTAGTCAAATACGCAAAGGGGTCACCAATAATATCTTCAGCTTAGAATCTCTAGGGCTGAGGCAGAAGACATTTTATTTTATTTGGTGACCCCGTTTGCTTATTTTGCTTGTCTAACAACTATTGGAGATCAACGTTTAATGTGTGAACAGGGAAAACTCTTTAAAAATTGTTTTTCTGGGGTAACAAAAATCGAATTTCTTCAAATATATGACCATGTGGTGGTGAGGGTAGAGCCACAATTATAGAGATCAAAGATTTATATAGGAATAATGACACAATTAAGAGAATACTAGTATTCAGAAGTTTGTTTTCAAGAAACTAAGCAAAGTCATGACTATAGTCATTGACCCGAATAAATTTTTTAAAAATTCTCGATCAAAAATGTTTTCTCATACACAATAGTGTTTTTTAAGGCAATGTAAGTCTTTTGTTTTCAAAAATTGAAACTACTTATTGTTTTTGCCTATTTAAGGAATAATTATTTTAAAAAATGAAGCGAATACCCATTTATTTGGAAAAATAATGATATAATCGGAAATGATCATTTTTGATATGTTTTGTGAATTTTCTTGTCGTACTTTTTTTTGTTTGTTTGTTGTTGTTTGTTTGATTTTTTGTTGTGTACTAGTATTTTTGTTATGTTTTGTTTTACTTGTTTGCTCTTTGTTCTTTCTATTTGTACTTGTTTTTGCTTTTTTTTCAAACATAATTTTGTCTCGCTTCTTTATCTTTTTTCCGATACTACAGTGTCTTGATGTAAGCGATATAGTGATTCTATATTTTTTTTTCTCAATGATCCGTTTCGTCTTCATAATTACACCGAGCTATGTCTTTGAATCTCAGTATTTAGCGAAAAAACTCGTTAACCCAACATATAAAATTGCTCGATCAATCTGAATGAAATTCAAAAACCTTGATATGAATTTATTATACCTTGAAAAAAGTGAAACTCTTTTTTTAAAAAACTGTTCAAACTTCACAGATCTACATATTATTATGGCAAACAGATTTCAAGCAAAGTCAGAATCCCCAACCCCACCCGTTGGCGTTTATAACAATACCATTATTGTCAACCGTTTGAACCTTTATCTGGTAATTAAAGTAAATCTTTGTGTTACAATTATGTAAGGTTGTTGTGGAAAGCTGTTTGTGACTTCTTGATTTCTGTAAACATTAACAACTAAAAGGTAAACAGGCGCCCAGGGAGACGCTGGCTCGCAGAGCGATCCTATCACCCAGCATTGCCCATTTGACAAATACAGATATCCGATGGGATTAGGGCAAACAGAACCACCGTTAGTTTCATGATAACCGCCCAAAGTACTGAATTTCATATTTCAAGAGGCACTAAAAGTGTGAAGATTCTGCCAACTCAACTTTTTATTCAAGTCATCGCAATTAATTTTCAAAAGATTCGAAAAATAATCCAAAGATGGTTTTGGTGTCAAAATTTTGATGGCTGAATTTTTTGTTCGATGCTAATTTTTGACTGTTCATTCCCCCCTCTGTACCCCCTCTTTTCTGCTATATATGTCTTATGTTCTTTTGGAATAATTCGCATTTCGGGTTGTAGAGCAAGCAAGATGTTTCCCTCCTTAACTATTGTTGCTGTTTGTCTCGGGCTTGCGTCGGCTGGTTCTCTAGGTGAGTACTGTAGCCTGAAATAGAAATTCTAGGAAAAACGAAATCTTTGCGTTTTAACTTTTAAATCGAATACTACATTTAGTAATGCAAAGAAAATTGAAGGGGGCGTACTGTAGGCGATGCTTCCCAACCAATGGAAAGTACTTTTGTATAGGAAAAAAAATGACTGTTAGTTCTATATTTATATGAAATCAAATTTTTACCTCGAACTCCTTTGTGTTTCAAGATACGTATCTATATTCTTAAAGTTGGGAGTGTGCAATACCCCAGTGAAATATGTATTAATTGTGGTTTTGACAAGTTCATATTTTCTTTCTCTCTTTTTTTGGGGTGTTGGTGGTGTTTGTTTGAAATTCTGTTTTGTTATTAGGATATTTATGAGATGAATTTTTGTATACAATTCAGGATTACATCATCCTTTTAAACATTTATAGGATTCAAGATACGCTTCGAAAATATATTCCCTATTTCAAACTATATGAATGTTTAATTCTAATTGACAGGAAAATTATTGCACCCAGGAGACTAATTGGTTTTTTTTTCTTTTCAGTGAAAAGACAAGCTGGATGCCCCGGTGAGCATACATTTAATTTCATTATTTACAAACGACCTTGAAGGTACAATAAAATCCTTTTAGTAATTTATTCAAATTCAAAATTCACAAGATATTTTCAAATATTATAATAAGAATTATACAGTTTACATATTATCTTTAAAATAAAACAATTTGAAAACATTTGGTTTTTGGAATTATTATGGTACTTTTTCCAGTATCTTTTATGCCGATTGCATAAATAAACCCAGCTTTAATATATGTATGCATCTATTGAATTTTATATTGTATTAAACTGAAAACAAGAAATTGAAAGCAGACTTTTGCATGTACACCCTGAATTTTTCAAATTAGCAGATAAGGTTGGACATTGAAGTCATGGTACGCGTAGATGCTTGATTGTTTTCATTCTGGTTTAATGTAACTTTACGGTTGTCCATTGCTCTACTGTTTGAACTGTCTTAATTGTATAACAAATCTAAAAAATTACGTTAACATTTATGTTTCCATTTTCCAGATCCATTCACCAACGTGCCAAACCCCTGTGTTAACAATGTTCAGGGCAGAATCTATTATCCCCACCCAAGTGACGCCACCAAATTCATCCAGTGCGACCTCCTGGGCCGTATGTACATCATTCAGTGTCCACAAGGTTTAACCTACAAGGCTAGCACCTCATCCTGTACATCCGTTAGCGGGGGGACTCTTCCTACCGTGATGCCTGCCCCTACCACAACTAAAGCCCCTGTCCCAGTAGTCACCGACAAACCCTCCCAAAACCCTTGCACCGTAAGAAACATTAACTCCGGTAACATCTACTTTGCCTACGCCTTCGACAAGTACCGATTCATCGAATGTGATCTCTTAGGAAATGCCAATATTCTAAACTGTCCTTCCGGCCTTGTTTGGGAACAGAGCCGTCTCTCTTGTGTTTACGACATCGGAACCGATAATGTCGTCCCAAACCCAGCCGGAACCGGAAGTGGGACTGGAACCGGAACCGGAACTGGTACCGGAACTGGTGGTACCGTTGATCTCACCACTATTTGTGCTCCGAAAGGATCCACTATTACCACTACCGACGATCTGTTTCACCCATATCCGGGAGACAAGAGTAAATTCATCCAGTGTGATCTATGGGGTCAAGCTAATGTTGTGGACTGTCCAACAAATTTGATCTGGAACGAAATCAGCAAAACTTGCGCTGCTCCTTATATTGTAAATGGTGTTCCAGCTCAGTCCCTCACAGGCTAAACGCTGTAAATGACTGTAGAGTTTAGCTAGGTTCTAAAATTTCTGCATTTTCAATATTTCATGATAGACATCCGTGTACATGTGCATAAACGTTCTCATCTCTTTTTTTCTGCAACTCAGGAAATGTCTTGTTTGCTTATAGATTTGTCTTGCAATAAAATAAATATCTTTATCTTGTATTGTTAGTTTGTGTTTAATTTTTAACTCAAAGAAAAGAAAAATAACTTATTGATCTTTATTTAATAGCGGCTCCTTCTGCCCATTATTATCTTGTATCTCACTCATGCATCCATACATGCATATATATTTACACCATAATTTAGTTAACAACACATTTTGGCTTGAGGAATCCATTTGAAACTTTATATCATAAATGAAAAAGTAAATCACATTCATTAAAGAGAAAAATATCTAACAATAGTGATATTTACTGTTGACATGCAAAATTATTTATTTCGGCTTCTATTAATTGTTATTAAATCTGTATCGTCTTTCTCGATAACATCCCATTTTCATGAATGTGCCTGATGATTAATTTCGAATTCCAGGTGGTTAACCTGTTTATTTATTAACTAGTTTAGGACAGTGACTATAAGCAAATACTAGTATATTAGGGGAAAATTGTACATATTCAATACATACCCCTTAACTTTACAGACTGAGACTTTAGAAGTAATGCTTGGGCAGCAATTCAGAAGAAATTTAATTAGCTATCTCTTAGCGAGTTCATTTTCTCATAATCGTACGATGCATATCCGTATAAAATATAGAATTCTTGGCCAGATTATACTACATGGGAAAATGGGAAAACCTTAAAAATTCTATGCATATATGTACAGTACTGTATTGATTGGGATGAGTTATGAATATACATGTATGCACAATACGTAGCCGAAGTCATATAAGTGCCAAAAGAAGCAATGTATATATGGTCGGAATAATATATATATTTGTTATACCTTTAAAAAATTATTCCTATACAAATCTACACGAAAAAAAGTCTAACATTTCCTATGTTTTGCAGAGCGGGCATAAAAAAAATCAATGTTTGACCGCTGAGTGAGATGTTGAACCGCGTACGTACGTCACAGAATGGGCGGAGCTTAATCTCATTTTCATTTGTTGGTGTTCAACAGTGACGGAAGACAGGATAAAATACATGTCATATGTCAAAAAATTAAAATGAAAGGTATAACAAAACATTTATTGACTATGTTCTCGGGCAAAATGCGTTTTCTGGACCCTCGAACCAAACTGTCTGCCTGAGGCCGTTAGGCCTCAGGCAGACAGTTTAGTTCTTGGGTCCGACAAAACGCATGTTGCCCTCAAACTCAGTCAATAAATGTATAACATGTATATCCTGTATTATATCAATCTGTACATGTATCAGCCCGAGACACCAATATCAGCCAGTGGACCGAAGGCAATGCGTCTGATAAAGGTCTCGTGATGATACATGCAGGATGTGATGTGACTGAAATGGGGTATTTTTTATTTATTACATACAATGTACTTATAGTAATAAAAAAATACTGCACACACAATTTACTTAAACAGGCACGTAGAAGCCGGGGGCCTGGGGGAGGGGGGCTGCCCCCTTTCTTGCCAACATTACTTTTACTATTGGAAATGTTCAGTGAAAGGCTGGTTCCCCCCCCCCTCCCCCACTTTACACAACAGGAAATTGATATAAGGGAAATGTAGTATTGAATACGAAAAAAATTGGTACTGAAAGAAGTTGGCATTGAAAAAAGTTGGCCTCTACCCCTGTAGTTTTCTTGCATGTTTTTGAATAAATATTTTAATAAATTTTGCATAAATAAATAACATGCATAATTTATCGTGCATGTAGGGGACAGAGATATACCACCATGGCTTTCATATTTCACTGTTGCATTTAGTAGTATTTATTACATGTTGAATATGGCACAACAGTATCAAACTATGGTGGCATATATCTATGATGTTATTCATGATGCATATCTATGATTTTATTCATGATGCAAGATAAGTTATCTCCTTATGTCAAGATAGCTATCGCAACAAATGTGATAGCTTATCTTGACTGGACAAGATATAAAGTTGATGTTTGTCGACAAACACAAAGCAGTCGAAGGTGACCGCGGAATGTGTCCGATTCCCCTCCCGTAAACATCTCCCACATCTAGTTCTAAGTTAGAACGTTTTAATTTACAACAACAGGAATCTGCAAATGGTGAGAATTTCCTTGCTTCATTCTGAATTTTCCCCAAAATTTACTAATTTTGAAAAGTGTTTCTTCTCATGTCAATGTGTTCAAAAGTCTTATTCTGTTGTCTAAACCAGGAATCATCATCAAGTAGAGTACTTACATGTAGCTATGCAAGCTTCAAAGAAAAAAAGAACAAATAAAGATTACGGGGTATTTCATTTCAATTTATTTATCAAAGTTAGTCTAGTTAGACAAACATTTCAACTCTTGCACAAAATCGAATATGTATGCGTGGAATTTTTTTTATCAAGAAATGGCAATCTTATCAGAGACATACATAGCAAAAAATAAAGAAGAAGAAGAAGCCCG
>NW_026934207.1:0-11337 GCF_032062105.1 Saccostrea cuccullata | reverse complement strand
TTTCTACTAAGCCAACTGTGAAATTGATTTGAAAACCATTTTCGTGTATACTCACGCGTAGAAATATGCACGGAAAAACGTGCGTTAACGTGACGTCACAATATAAAGGCTACAGCGACGTTAGTAAAAGTATTTATAACGATATAGGGCAGCGCGAAATTCAAATATTGGGTATATTTTTGGTGCTAGCGCGCTTCATGAAATATGCCTACGTGACAAGTCTGTGTGATTCACACACCAATAACTCACACAAAACTTAAAAACATTCCATAAATAACTGCAGAATATTACATATTTTGAAAATTTAGATTAAATTCAAACTACAGGTACAAAATGATTTGCGAAACGACGGGCCACAAGTGTAATTCATGGAGTGGGGCGAAGTGAAAGGAACCTTTGGTACCGGATCCAACCTTGATTTTTAGGGGTCCATGTTTGCCATGTTTGCTTTGCTTCATAATCATGATAATTTGCAATGTTTAATGGACTTTTGAGCTTAAGTAATTTTTGTTATCTCCATACATGTCATCCTAACTCTTCTCTTTTACCAGAGGCTCGAGTTTTTACCGGACATTGTTTACTAGTATGTTCGCTCTCTTCTCGATATGTTTTCTTTGTAGGACTTGTTAGATTTATAAACTGTACCTTATTTTCTGAGAAATGGTACGCCATCTTATTTACAATCTTGATTGCAAAGGCATGGGTACTGGAATTTTGTAGTACAAGCATCTCCTTACAGATAATTTTTGTTTAAAAGTCAATTGAAACAAAAAATTGAAAAATTAAAAAAAAAAGTAAAATATTTAAATGTTGATTAAACTTATTAAAAATGAAGAATTTTCATAGAAATAATTTTCTTTTTTAGGTCACTCAACACTTCAAAATGTTACTCGGTTGTTCATTTCCACTATAAAAAATACATTTTAACAGTTACACTCTTAATTTATTAGAATTTTTCCTACCTTTCAGAAAAGGCTTTAATTGTCTCAAAATAATCTCCAATTCGATACAGCAACACAGTTATCTTGATTTCTTCAAATCACTGGTCAGTCTGTGTTTTTTCCATCTTCACCGGGTCATTATCCCAGAAAAATTCAGATAATGCTGAAATCGAGAGGCAATTTGTTCATTGGAGAAGGTTGAAAGGAGGAAATTAATGCTTGTAAATTTCTACAGTGAATAATAAACATAGCATTCATGTTGTTTGTTATTTTTGACTGATAGGTCTCCTGGGGAAATGATTATCTTCGATTCTTTACAACAAATATATTCCTCATCTCAATCAGTTAAAGAATCATTCTACAGCACACATCTCCCAAAGATAAACATATTAGAAATGCAAGTTCTGAAAATCAACTTGACCTTAATTAGAACTAACTATTTCTTAAACTTCTGAGAAATAAACTTTCTCATTAAGTGCCTTCACATACCGTTTTCATTACATAGAGCGATGGTACGAGAAAAACAAAGGCCAATGATATTGACATAGTTCTCGTTTATAACATTTTTTGAAGACGTTGTCCTCTCAGAGCTAAGTATATATCATCAAAAGACACTCGTTAATTACCTTAGAGTTTTAGGTGCTGCGTAATAAAGAGAGATGTTTGAATCTCTTATGTTCTGAGCATTTTATACTGAAACAACAATAAAAGAAAAATATCTCCTTTTTTACGAATTTATTTTTTGAGGAGTGAGTAGGTGTCTTTTTTAATCATTGTGCAAGCAATAATTATAACCTCAGTTTTTTTTTTTTAGAATTTAATTTTAGTTTATTGTGGTTTGTCAATTTGTAATCATTGTGCAAGCAATGTATAATTCAACAAAAAAGGTCCTGCATTTTATTTCACAATTTTCTTGTAGAATCCAAAATTTTCTGAGGGAAGTTAAAATTAAACGTGGGGATGTTTACCGAGTCACCCAGTGAGTTATGATTATATAATTTATTGAGATAAACTAAGACTTCCCTGTACCATCTGCTTAATCTCAGAAAAAACTAGTGCTAATTGTAACGGGAACCGTTACAGATGTTCCCCAAACGCCCCCCAACTCCCTTTTGGTGCCATATTCCCAGTAAGCTTCATTAAATAAGACAAATTCTGGCAATTTAGACTTTAACAAAATTTACCCAGAAGGATACCAATAATATTCAAATTTTAGCATTGCACCCGTGCGTATGTGAATGCATGTGCCTTATGACTATATCATCTTGTCTGCACTAACTATATATTTAAATATACTATATATCAGAGCATTCAGTCCAAAAGTATTAAAAATCACTCATCTAAGTGTATTTTTAATTTCAGTCGTTCCAAATGCACGCACGTGCTTGCACGTGCATAATGACCATACCTTCGTGTAGGAGTTCCTTATATTTATCTATGTTCTGAATCCCATCCTGTTTGGTTGGAAAACAAGAGAGTTATAGCCATTTCAAGTTTCAGCCAATCAGATTGCAGCACACGTGTATGCTCGTGATTTCATGAATTTTTTTGTATATCATATTGCAGGATATCCTATTGTAAAACTATGTTTTAAATTTCAAAGCATTTCGTCAAAAAACAAAGGGGATGTAGCTATTTAAAGTTTCAGCCAATCAGAATGCAGCACACGTGCATGCGCGTGATTTCTTTAATTTTTCTGTATATCATATTGCAGAGTATTCTAAAGTATAGCTATGTTTTAAATTTCAAAGCATTTCATCAAAAAACAAAGGAGATATAGCCTTTTAAAGTTTCAGCCAATCAGATCGCAGCACACGTGCATGCGCGTGATTTCTTGAAATTCTTTTTATATCTTATTGTAGAATATCCTAGTTCATTACTATGTTTAAAAATTCAAATCATTTCGTCAAAAAACAAAAGAGATATTGAGAATTTTGTTTCAGCCAATCAGAGCAAAGCTCACGTGCACGCGCGTGAGTTCGTGCTAATTTGACAGTGTCATGATATTAACACTATTAATATATCTTTATGTAATGAGTTTCAAAGCATTTCATCAAAAAATGTCAAAGTTATGGCCATAATAAGTATATCAGTCATTTCACTCACTTCACGCGCCCGCACGTGCAGGCGTATGCGCGCAAAATGACCTTCGTTCCGCACACCTACACTACACACCCATTAACCCTAAAAAGGTTTTAACTTAGTTTGGTGAACAGTTTCTGAGAACAATTCCGGACAAAAAAGTACCGGAGAAGAAATAAGAAGAAAAAAGAATAATAATAATAAGAAGAAACAGAGTAAAAACAATATGTTCCCCCAACTTCGTTTGGGGAACATAATAAAGATATATGAGTTAAGGAGGCTAGGGGTTAACAAATTATTTTTTTTCACCACCAGATATAACTTAAGTTTTAGGATCTTAGGCTTTCAACTATCATTTGGCAAAGATTTTTTTAATATAAATTCTAGTTTTAAAAATTGATCATTTTATTATATCTTTATGTGTAGCTCGTCTTCTAAAGGAGATCAAAAAAGTCTTAAAATGGCTACAACCACCCAGCTCCTTTAAATGAGGTTAAATTTCAATACCTGTGCCATTTGTTCAATTAAAGGCATATATTCTGTTCCAAAACTGCAGTATATCATCACGACTTTCACAATGTATTATGAATCAAAAATCGTTTTATTTGTTCTGTTTGCTTTTACTTTGATATACAGGTAAGATAGGGGAACGGAACCGGAAATAAAATCGGAGCCTCTTGTCCACGAGGCCAGAATCCTTCTGCTAGGCTTACGCGACCATTTAAAAGAAAAACTGCTTGATTGAGTGATTAATTAATGTTTTACGCCAAAACTGCAATATTTCAGCCATGTATATATCGGCGATAAGAAAATTCAAAGCAAGTTACAAACTATAGTTCTTATTCTTGAAGGTAATTTTTGTTTACTAAGATGGTTTCCCCGTCGCATCTTTTAAAACTAAAATTGGCAAAGATACGTGTGAAAATACGTACAGAGATCAAGATTACAAACTTAAGGTGAAGATTTAAAAGGATAACATTAAAACTATAAAAGATATAAAACGTAGTCAGTGCAAAATACATTGATCTCCGGAAACACTGAATATGGGATCATGTGCCATTGAGGAAATATTCAACTGTCAAGGGTTCACATCAGTTCTGGGACCACCTTTATTTATTATGTAAACGAGGAAGGTTTAGTTAAATATGGATAAAAACAACAGCTGAACATAAGTATGACACATGTTAGTAAAAATGATCTGCAACATAAATTTAAACAAAGTGCAATTTAATGATCATACAATTTGAGAAATATGCTGAAAAATCAAATTTCATTTTGATCAAATTTTAAAATTTCCTATTTTGTTTTAACACATTTTATTTACAATATATGGTAATTTACAGGTTAATTGTTCCAAAAGTTCCAAAACTTAGCTTTTGTCCCTTCCTATGCATAAAAGCTGAATAATCGTAAAATATTTACAAACATTTACAATTATTTGCATGTACATAGAATATTGAATAACAAATACAATTGTATTAAAGCTTATGGAAATCAGTATTGATGATCGGTATTAAACAAGGATATACATGTAATTTAAAGGGATAAACCATGTATAATATAGTATTCGACAATACACCTGCCTTGTTTTACGTAATCATTAATATATTTATGTCTTCTTTTCTTGAAAATGCGTGTTTTGTTAAGTCTCAAATTTTACATAATGGATATAAAATCCTTTAATGCACTCGATAATTATGTTAGCAGAGAATGGCATGGTGATTTTGTTTAAACAACTGAAACGCCTTGGCATTCGCAATAATAACAACATTTGATATATGTCGGAGGTAATGCTAGAAAAATGACATTTTTTACTGTATGTTTAGACTTCATTCTGTTTTTCTTGATTTAAAAGATCGGAGCAAGGATTTATGATTTATTTTAGTAAAGAATATAAAAAATTGTACCTTGCACAGCTACGAAAAAAGATTAATGCCCTAAAGAATATTTGTTTCATCTAAAGAATAGTCAGCTTCCGTTCATCCTCGTGAAGTAAAAAGGTTTCTTAAATTGAATTGAACATATTTTATTGACAATTAAAGCCAAAAGGATAAGACACAAGTTCTAAGTTTCTTAAAGAAAGAGAATGATTAATGCAACATAACGACGAGAAGGTTAAAAGTTAATGGATAAAAAATTAAATTGTCAAAAACTTTGTTTGATTAATCAGCAATAGTGATTTTTGGAGGAAAATATTATTTCTTTCCTTAGTAAAAATGTGTATATTTAATAAAATAAATTATTTCCATATTGGCATTACTAAAAATTCAATTGAAAGTTCGACTTCGTTTATATATATATAAATACTCTGAATTTATTAGGCGAATTAATTAATTGACATAAAAAAGCAGGTTGGCTTTTGAATAAATCAGAACAGAATGACTTTCTGTCAAAAATTCTTCCCTGATTTCATTCATCACTGAAACAATGCATGGCAGAGAATTTTATTTGTATTTTGTAATATCCGAGGGATATTTCGCTTCCTGTCAAACAACAGGATGGATTTTCTCGTTTACTGAAGAAAGACATTAATTTATGCCACATCAACAGAGAGGGTAATCTTGTTGTCAAGGAGACACGTGAAATTAACGGAAGAAAGACAAATATAACATCTTCATATTCATTTCACCATCGTTTTAATTTCTCGTTCTAGGAAACCACCGGATCATAAATAAAAAAGTATAATATTCACACAAAGATAATCTTTTAGTGGCGTGTTTGCACGAGTTATCAGTCATTCTGTCAGAATCGCAAGATATTGATGCAAAAATATGCATCTCATCAACTGTTTCACGGTTTAAAGTTGTGATTTCCTTCGTAACGTTTTGTCATTTTTGTATCCGAGAAGAGAAGGAACACTACAGGGTTCTGACGGTCAGACGTTCCTCCCATTATATAAAGATTGCAAGAAACAACTGAAGATAACGGACAGTATTCAAGATCAAAATCCATAAAACAATACAAAATAGGAGCAGAGCAATCACGAATCTCCGAGATATCTCCGAGGTGGGACCAGGTGCCTCGGAAGAGTGAGCATCCCCTGCTGACCGCTCACATCCGCCGTGTGCTCCTTGCCATGATCGAAAAATACCGGGAAAATCCTTTGTCCATTCAATTTATAAATAATGGGCTAACAATTGGTATGAAAAACGTCGGTCAACATTTGTCTCAATGATAAATTGTATTTGCTGACAAGGTCATTGTAAAGACCATAGAAACTTGCGAAATGATGACTTTAAACGAGACTGCTGATACTCGTATTTCATCAACTTGTTGGTCAGAACAGATATTTTACCAAAGTATACATATTATCAGATCTTAATAAAGATATGGTTGAAAAAAAAGATAAAAATACAAATTCGTCAATAAAATATACAATAACTCAGATCTATTACTACTCAGTATATACATGTACCTAGAGCATGTTCTTGCGTATCGAATCAACTAAAGGATAAACCCAGTACACAGGTGATGAAGGTATATATATATAACTGCTTAAGTAAGGGGAGTTGACGATCGAAAAGTTAAAGTCATTAAGCTTGGTTGTTAGATAATCATTATTGTCTTTTTCAAGTAAAATATCCAAATATGAAACAAATGTTTTAGACTCTTTGGAATCTTTTATTTCAAGCTCAATGGGATATATCGTATGGACGTCGACATGAGAATGGAAATTGCAATTGTTAATTGACAATAGGTCGTCGATTTATCTTAATGTCGAGTTGTGTTGTTTCTTCCATTGCACACGTATAAGATTTTGGACAAATTCTGCTTCAATGAATATAAAATATGTAAATAAAAGAAATTAGTGAAATAAGCTTTGTATTTTATGAACCAGATAAAATCACAATAACAAGAAAGACCATCTAGAGAGAAAAATTTATTTTGTCTAAATGTTTATTCTGTTAGTCGAAATGGGAAGGTTATTAGAGACAGCCATGAAGAGAGAGAATGAAGAATAATATCTAAAATAAATTGATTTTTTAATCAAGTATAAAAAATATGTATTATGTTTTAATATTTAAATTTTAACGTTATGTAATTCTATCAGCCTGAACGCAGTACAGTTTTGATGCATATCAAATTATAAATCCCTCGAGGGGGGGTTCATTGCACAAAAATACAATCAATCTAATTGCCACAAAGTATAAAGAACAGAATGTCCTAACATAGCATTTTTCGATTTCCTTTTCCATCCTTAGTTCAAACGAGATTTCAATTTTTTCAGTGCATTATGAAATCAATATTAACGGATATTTTCTGAAATAGACATATAGAGCAAATCAGCTTCGGTATACTGGACTTACTGGGTACGGTGTATGTTGATTCTAATATAATTATCTAATTGAACTTAAAATAAAGAATATGACAACTATGTTTTATACCTTGTTCAATTTGAGAATAACATTGCTGGACAGATGAAAAGTATAAAACTTAATAAAAACTTGATGATTTCAACATTTTCTAATGTCAACGGTCCTTCTGTAGCAATATATACATGTACCTTATCAGCTGCGTATGGAGTAAAGTCTTCCAGCTACATTAAATTATTTTGTAAAATAAAATGGAAGAGAATTTTGTATATATGATTTACTTCTATCACAAGGCAAGAGATCGACGAAACAGATTATAATTCAACCATATCAACACTCTAGTTAAAAAAGATTTTTCGCAAATTCTTTGGTCAAAACAATATGACAATGTTTGTAAATACAAGTCAAAGGAAGACTGACGTCTTTCATTCAAATTGCGCTCTCGTTTTAACATGGCATCACAGACTACCTATTTTTCCGACTATTGATTCAAGAAAAGGGACCGACAGTGAGTTTGGCCAGTTACTGTAACAGGTCAAGCTTATAATCCTCCATGGCATCCGATCCTGTTCACTTCAGATATCCGTAAGCTAATGGCTCTGTTCACAATTTTGTATTCTTTAATTGTATCTTTAACTTCGTTATCTTCACATATTAATTACTTTCTTAAGTGATGCAATTTGTTAAAATGCTGCGGGAAATTTAGGTAATAATTCAGTCTAACCCGAGGAAGATGCATGTTTACTTTGACTTGTTGAATTGTTTTAACTAATTAACACACAACCTATGCAATTCAGAACATCAATTTTGAATTTATTATTGACAAGTATGGCATGTCAAACGTTGCAATATTCGATAATCTTGTGATGTATATTCAAAATCTTGTGATGTATGTTCGAAATCTTGTGATGTATATTCAAAATCTTGTGATGTATGTTCGAAATCTTGTGATGTATATTCAAAATCTTGTGATGTATATTCAAAATCTTGTGATGTATGTTCGAAATCTTGTGATGTATATTCAAAATCTTGTGATGTATGTTCAAAATCTTGTGATGTATATTCAATATCTTGTGATGTATATTCTTAAACTTGTGATGTATATTCTATAATCTTGTGATGTATGTTCGAAATCTTGTGATGTATATTCGAAATCTTGTGATGCATGTTTGATAATCTTGTGATGTATATTCGAAATCTTGTGATGTATGTTCGATATCTTGTGATGTATATTCGAAATCTTGTGATGTATATTCTATAATCTTGTGATGTATGTTCGAAATCTTGTGATGTATATTCGAAATCTTGTGATGTATGTTTGATAATCTTGTGATGTATATTCGAAATCTTGTGATGTATGTTCAAAATCTTGTGATGTATATTCAATATCTTGTGATGTATATTCGAAATCTTGTGATGTATATTCTATAATCTTGTGATGTATGTTCGAAATCTTGTGATGTATATTCGAAATCTTGTGATGTATGTTTGATAATCTTGTGATGTATATTCGAAATCTTGTGATGTATATTCGAAATCTTGTGATGTTTGTTTGATAATCTTGTGATGTGTGTTCTACAATTCAGTGATGCGTGCAATAAAATTGCATGACGCAACAGAAAAGTAAGGACAATTTTCATTGGTTAGAAATAACGAAAGTAGCTGACGCGTCGGGAAAACCATGCAGGTGAGAAAAAACACATCAGTTTGTTTATTGCAACACTAATTACGAGATGCACGAGTGTTGTTCCTGGTGACATGATGGAGATATTTCGGCCTGCTAGGGAAAAAACTCAGTATTAAAACGTAGATGTATTGACAAAATTTGTAGGTACTTGTAACGATATGTCACGATGCTGCATTGTCACTGTCAGATACAGTATTTATACATGCATGCTAAAAAGTAAAATCTCGTAGTAATCAATATAGCAGAAACATACTACAAAAACTGTGCAATTTGTAGCAAGATTAATTTTTGTTTAACAGCTGTTTTTATGACATTTTATTTCGTATTATTACTACCAAATACTGCTACCGTTTGTTAATGTTTAATCCGAGATTCCTCTGACTCTAACCCCCGCTTTTATATTGTGACTTGTGCGCACAAGTCACAATATAAAAGCGGGGGTTAGAGTCAGAGGAATCTCGGATTAGTTAATGTTATGCACATGGTTATCTTGTACTTGCAAGTAAATGTAACATTAAAAAAAAAATAATGAAAAAATAAGTCATTTAGGCTATTTGATAATAACATGCTAAATGAACATGTTTTGCTTTTTAATTCTCCTTCACTCAGTCTTTGTATAATATACATTTATTGACTGAGTTCGAGGGCAACATGCGTTTTGTCAGACCCAAGAACCAAACAGTCTGCCTGAGGCCGTTAGGCCGAAGGCAGACAGTTTGGTTCGAGGGTCCGACAAAACGCATTTTGCCCGAGAACTCTGTCAATAAATGTTTTGTTATACCTTTCATTTTATTATATATTTTTTGACATACATGTATTTTGTACTATATTAATGTAACATTAGATCTGTCACTTTTTAAAACCAAAGAATGAAAATGAGATTAAGCTCCGCCCATTCTGTGACGTAAGTGGTCCAACATTTCTCCGAGCGGTCCAACATCTCACTCAGCGGTCCAACATCGCTTTTTATGCCCGCTCAGCAAAACATTAAAAATGTTAGACTTTTTTCTGTATAGATTTGTATAGGCACAATTTTTTAAAGGTATAACAATGTATATTTTTAGATGAGCTGATCGCCAACCAGGAGATCAGAATGATCGCATCTGCTCCTGCCACTTTAAGGATGGTAAGAAGGAGGGGGACCCTGCATATTTTGCATGGAATGAAGGAAAGGCCATGGATTTCTCTGATCCTGAATGTACAAAAAGGTGAAATTATTTTTCAAAATATGACCGACATCATATTTTGGATGGTGGGTGGGTGGAGTTTAATTGAGAATATTTTACTAAAAATCTTTAAAAGGGTACATGTAATTGTATAAACAGAGTAGCTTACAACTTAGGGGTGGGACGATATACCGATACACCGATACATATCGATATTTTCCTCTAAGATACGGTTTACGATACGAGCATTCAAATATCGGTACGAAACGATACACGAACGACCTATCCAAAAATTGAAAATGAAAGTATCTGTCCTTGAAAATGGCGGCCTGTACGAAGCGAAAAGATGGTGTTGATATTGAAAACACACTTTAGAACTGATAAGTCGTTGATTAGGGGTAATACGTTTTCACTTTTAAGCAGCCTCGGAAGATTGGACAAGAAAAGTTCAGTGTGCAAAGCGTGCTATACACAGAAAAGTATCGTTTCCAGAACATTTGATATTATTAGTTGTTAGTCCATTCATACTTTTTTTCGTAATCTCAACTTGGGTACAGACATTCAGCAATAACTAATAATGTAAATGTGATTTTTTAATGAGCTTTTAGTCAGTGTTCGTTGATAAACTACACAACTATTTGTAAACAACTTGATTAATAGAAATTTGGTAATATGTACCATTGTCCTGTACTATTGTTTTTGTAAAGATTTAGTTAATGAAGTTGATGAACTTCAAGTATTAATTTCATAGCACACATGATTTGATATAGAATATTTTTTTGAGTTAATGTCAAGACAAAAAAATTAAATAAAATACTAATTCTTTTGAATAGTTTTATAATTTATCATATTGTGTTAATGTCAAGACAAAAAAAAATGAAATAAAATACTATTTTTAAAAAGTTTTATGATTTATCATAATATCGAGATACGTATCGTATCGTGCCAATATATCGAGATACGTATCGTATCGCAAGATCTGTGTATCGTCCCACCCCTATTACAACTGAATAAAAAATAATTCAAGTTTAATTATTTTACAAAGGAGGAAAAAACTCAAAAGTGAGGAGTCCCTGTCATCTTCACAGATGGACCAGTTGCAGATTCCACAAGCACCAAAATGTCAATATCAAGAAAAAGTAAAGCTC